>NC_041388.1:3289203-3329820 GCF_002162155.2 Triticum dicoccoides | reverse complement strand
AGCCTCCATGGAATATACCATCTGTGAGCTGTTGTTCGTACTCCCCTGTGCTGGAACCGTCCACCGGAGATGCTTCAACCACGACAGCTCGAGTGCACGACCTCCTCCCCCACCGCTGCAACCATCTGCTTCCAGACAAACTTTGGAAGCATTTTTTTCTCCTCCGCCGATGTTGCAACCGATGACCAAAAAAGTTACAACCGTTCAATTCGAGAGCTTCAACTAGCAGTATATCAAGCTTCAACCGGACACCATGCACTGAGAAAAGCTACAACCGTTCATACGAAAAGCTCCAACCATAGTTTGAAAAGCTGCAAACGACGGAATAGAGAAGTTTCATCGGACCACCATGAAACAAAAAATCCACACCCGTAATTTTCTGAGAAAGCTTCAACCGTTGAATTGAAAAGCTTCAACATAGTTTGAAAAGCTGCAAACGACGAAATAGAGAAGTTTCATCGGACCACTATGAAACAAAAAAATCCACACCCGCCATTTTTTGAGAAAGCTTCAACCGTTGAATTGAAAAGCTTCAACCGGTTTTATAAAAAGCTTCAACTGGCTTTATAGGATGCTTCAACCCGTGAGTACACAACAAAAAAGTTGCAACCGTTGACCGAGAAAAACTTCAACCATATTTTTGAAAATCTTCAACCCGGCAACAAAAAGTTGGACTGGCACCTCACATTGATGCAATGGCTACACGGGCGGAGCTGCAGCGGCGACGAACTCGAGGGACCGGCGGTGAACTACTGGCGGCTTCGCGCGGGGCCATCGGCGGTGAGCGGCGTTTCTACAAGCTTGACGGGGCGGCTCTCCTTCGTCGGAGCTGCGACCTTTGCCGGCAGGAGCTGCATGCGGCGGAGCTGGCGAGAGCCACGGCGGACCGGGGGCGGGCCACGCTGGACAGGAGACAGCAGCCGGGAGGACGCCCAGGCCCGAGGGCGGCGCTCGCGCTGCCGCAGAAGGAAAGAAGGGGATAGGAGGAAGACAACGGCCCCAGATCGGACGGCTAGGGCTCGCGCATCGAATGGTTGGTGCTGGACCGGCCCAACGGTTGGGCCGGCGCACCGGCGCAGATCAGTGCCCATATATATTGGATAAAAAAAGGTGTCGTGATCGTGAGTCGATCCTCATGACCTGGTCTTTCGCTCGTAGTCAAACTCCTATCCCTAGCTGCCTTTGCTAGCGTCAACCTGCATAGTAAATAGGACGAGCAGACGTTCCGCAGCCGATCCCAAGGATAATTATCAGGGTACGTGACCACGTCGAGGCTAGCGGCAGCAACCGTTGAGGCCAACGCCGATGGGCCCACATCATCAGGAGGTTTCTCGCTGTTTGGGTTCGCTGCCGGCGCGGTCCTCTAGATGACCGTCGTTGACAAGGACGAGGAGATCGGCAGGTCTTCACTATCTCAGGCGCAGTGCCCACATGGTAGATAAAGTGATGATGAAATTAGTAAGAGATTTTTTTTTGTGGGTACAAGGAGCTAAATGTGCATAAGAATCCGATGGATTATTTTAGCTGTACACAGCAGTTGGCACAGTTTGTTGCAAGATGTGCTCTAATTATACCATTTCATAATTAATGTATACATCAATTCTTTTTTTCTTTGCGAGCAATGTACTCATCAATTCATGTGTACATCAGTCCCTCTCTTCAACAAAATTAGCTAGGTAGAGTAAATTTTGTCTTCATTTGGTAAGTCGATCATGATGAAGACTTGCCCGACTTCCCGTCTATGTAGATGCCGTGACATTCAAGGTCTGGCCAGCTTCGGGTGAAGCGGCAGCGGCGGTGGCGCGCCCTCGACTCGCACGAGGAGATGTGCTTGCTAGCTTCTCCAGGGACCTGGATGTATTTTGTGGTTTCTTTGGGGTGCTTGTACTGCTGTTTGATCCTTCAATGTAGATCTGGAGGCTTTTATCACACACAAAAACATACTTGTTTTTTTAATCATTTAACCCAACAAAGGTTCATTGTTTATGGAGTAGCTCCTGGAGAATATTGTCCAGTGAGATCAGTTCATGATCCGGCTGTTTTATGAATGTCTCTATGTACTTGTTGACTATTAATTTTGTGTGTGTAAGCTTGCTCCCATATATGATGATGCAGTGGTTGCCTTATAAGGAATACAGAGGCTGAAGTGTTAACTCAAGTGGGAAGCTGTTAGAAAAAGAAGCATCAACCTGTTTGTTGCTATTTTGTGGGCTTTATTGGAAGAAGACATGAGGTGGAGTACTTTTTTTTTTGAATCAGGTGGTGTACTTCTTAAGATATGATCCTACTAAATGCACACTAGAGATTACTATTTAAAAAGTATAGTTGTTCCCAAGTGACTCTTTAGGGCTTGAGAGATTGTCAATTTTTTGTGTACATGTTACTTTTGTATATTGTACTAATACAACATTTTGCAGCCTACAAGAGATCTGCCTTACTTTTGTAGTACTCCCTTGAGACAGTTATTTTGGGACGAAGGGAGTAGTAAACAAATAATTTCATACAATTTTTATTATGTTTGAGATGCTTTGTACTATAGATGAATTTAATTCTTATAATATGCATGATCCATTCCGCAGAAAAAAAAGAATGAATCCCATGTGATTGGTTTACTACTATACCTAAATTAGATAGATATATTGTTTTCTTGTGGCTTAATTATTGGTCGACTAGGTGTAGTTTCTTTTTCAGTTTTGACAGTCACTAGCTATTTACATAGTGGCTATGTTTCATTTTGTGGCTAATCACGTGAAAGTATAGAGGTTCAAACCGCCGATGATGGTTCTGCCAACAAAGATAGTAGCAGTCAAGACGATGACTTTTTGAACGCGACTTCATGCAAGGTACCAACTTGATTCATCAGGACTGCTACCATATGCCAACAGAGTTCTCTAAGATTTATTTTGAAGAAATTTACTTTTCTTTAACTTGGTTGGATAATCCACCTGGATACCAATGTACCTTTTTAAGTTACCGATGGAACAATCCTCATAGAGAACTAGGAATGTGTCTCGCACTACTCAGTTTTTTTCTCCCGGTGCAACGAACGGGCATATGTCCTAGTAATAATAAAGCACGGATTGACTTTGTCGGGTTCACCGTCACAATACGTCTTTCCCGCGAATTTACGCATTCAGATTTTTTTTCAACACATCCATATTTTTTCCAAAATTCTAGGTGGTACTAATCTATTTATATATCACTTCGTACAAAATTTCAGAGTTGGGCCGCAGCACGCACACGAAGCTAGCCCAAGGAAATACATCCGTCGGTCCGTCGTGGGAGGTCATATACGCCGCCCGTGTGCGTCCCGGTCGTTGCGGCTTCGCTGAAGCAACGCGCACACGGGCCGGGCCGGCCCAATTATCACGCGGTAGGAAAAATTCGCAACAAAAAGATGTGAACGGATGGAATCGAACCCCTGACATCAGGAAAGATTCTAGCGAAGCTAGACAGCCGAACTAGCGAGGTGGAGTGATAGAAATGCAGTGCAAACCTTAAAGTACAATGTACAGCAAAAAAATCCTTAAAATTTGCATTCAAATTTTTTATGATATGCGTTGAACAAAATTTAAAATACAGTGACTTTTTTGCAAAGCATATTAAACAAAAAAGATACTCAAAATGAACATTTTATAGTATACATTGAACAAATGTCTTAATATACGATGAAAAAAATTTAGATACACAATGAACATTTTCTAAAAATACGTTGAACAATTTCATAATCTATGACGAACATTTTTTTAATACACCATGAACATTTTTGTGATACATGATGAACTATTTTATAATGCAAGGTGAACTATTTCATGGTATACAATGAACATTTTCTTAATACGATGATTTTTTTTGTAATACTTGGTGAACTTTTTATATAATACACAATAAATAGAATAAGAACAAAAAAAGAGAAATGTAAAATAAAAAATGAAAATAAAAAAGGAACCAAAACATAGAAGAAAAACGAAAGAAAAAAAACCCGCAAGAAACAAGGAAACAGCAGCAAACCAAATCTGTACATGGGCCGGCCCATGTGGTGACTCCCTTCAGCGAAGGGTCATCCTTTTGACGCCTGCGGGCGTCAAATAGGATGTGCCGTCCGTCGTTATAAAAAATTTTTGTACGTGAGATGCATCGCCAGCATGGGCCTCAGCCCAATCACATGGTGGCCCAGGCAGTCTGGAGAGGAGCAAAAAATTGTGGGCTCTTGGACTCGAGCACACGACTCCCCTTTCAAATCCGAGGAACGCAACCACCGGACCAAGCCAGAATTTGTTGAAACTAAGGTTTCTTTTATTTTACATTATCCCACATCGCCCCCTTATACAAAATCTGACTGATTTATATACAACTACCAGTTAATATCAATAAGCCGCTTAGAGAATCGGGAAGGATTGGATCCATCGGGAGAAAACTATGGAATTAGTGGTAGAGCGACCTAATTAAGCGGGCAATATACACTCCCTCAAAAAAAAAAAGCGGGCGATATACACGGAGAGGTTAAGGAGGGTCAATTAATTAATGAGAGAGACGATTTAATATAGTCGGTGCATGTCTAAAACTAAACTTATAGTCAAAACCAATTTACTAATTGCTATCAAACTATGCTTCTTTTTTATTTTTCAATCAATTTTGAATCTCTCCATTATTCTAGCTTATACATGCCAGTGAATCAAGTCTTGAAAGTTCTTTTATCTCATCACTTTTGTGTAGCCTTATTCTTCACGGACAATTGCACTTTATGTCCTTTTAGCGGGTGTGTGAGGGATATTTTTTTCTTCTGTTGCAATGCACGGACAATTTTCCTAGTAAGACACGTATTAATAGTTAGCTTAGTACGTGCAACCAAGAGGCGGCGACTCTTCTCCTCTCCACCAGCCGGCGCAAACCGCGGGTTCACCTGCTCACTGTGGGCTGCTATTGCAACCGGTGGGTGGGGACTGGGGAACCCCATATCCATGTATCCGGTTTGTGTTTTGTAGGTCTTGAGTTATGTTGTCAGATTCTGGGGCATCGGTGGTGTTTCGAATAATGACTTCTGGACATTTGCCATGTCGATGGACTTTCTTGGAGGCATGTCAACGAGTCAGAGGACGATGTTGACCACTAGACATTAAGTTTGACGTGTTTAACAATTGTCAACAGAGTCGGCGGCCTAAGGAGGGGACGATGTTGGAACGTGTTTTTTTCCTCCAGTTCCATCTCTTCATCATAAGAAGCTTAGCCAGATAACATACGGGCTTCATCAGAGTACTTGTGAGGTTTGTGTCCCTCTCCGCTGTCTGTCTGGAGTTGGGACTATCATTGGGCCCTCCTCGGTGTTAGTGTCTGCAGGATGATGATTTTGCTAGAACGCGGTCGACGACATATTTTGGTCTAAATCGATGGCTTCTTCGCCGTTGTTTTTACAAGCTTTTGGGTTCCAATAAAACTGGTTTTATTAAGTACTGTTGAATGGGCACGTTGTTTCATTCTGAAAACAGAAAAGATGAGCAAAATAGTGGAGGGTAGCTAGTCTGCGTCATGACTCATGACCTTGGGACTGCGACAGCGTGTGGGCACGTGTCACATTGCCGCTGGCTGGTGACTAGTAGTATTTCGAAAGGAGGATAAGACCATGCATCTGCTGTTATGCACGCATATAGCTAGGGCACAAACAAACAAACACATCGCTGTAGTGTACGCTTGGCAGCTCCATCCAGCAGCTAGCACGTGCACCAGCGAGCATCTCGTATATGCCATGTTTGAGCTGTCTGAGCTAGCAGCTTTGTAGTTGTAGGGTGCACGTACACTTCGAGCGACCGATCTACGGAGGCGGCGGCTTTACTTTTGGGGGCAAAAGCTAGGGAGAGGATAGTGCTGTGACAGATCGATCCATCTATATAGAGAGGCAAATTTGACAATTTTCACCCGAAAACAATTCACAAAGTGAACTGGTTCGGAATTTTGTTCACTCAGCTGATCATTTTGTGTGGTGCCCGACACGCAGGCGCCACACCCTACTGTGCAACACCTTGCTGTCAGGCGTTGCAGGCCTGGCCAACGTGGCATCGCCGGGCCCCGCATCCAGCAGTGCAGCGCCTCAGGGCTAGGCGCCACACTTGTGAAGTGCAACGCCTAGCTCGTAGGCGCTGCACTGTGACTTACAGGCAGCTGCGCCTAGCCCTCTCCCCATCCAACCTCAGTTACAGAACGAACGCGCCGGTGGCTTCCTCCTCTTCCCCTCTCAATCCTCTCTCCTAAATTCTTCACATCTGACGATTTGGTCCATGGATTTCTTCACCAATCCATCCTAAAAGGTACTCTCCTTCGATCCCCTTCTTTCTATCCAGAAAATGTATCTTATTTTGAATATTTGTGGAACCCTTGTTTGATTGGATTAGATTTGAATATTTTGTATATAGATTTGTGGGATTTAAGATTTGTAGATGATTTGTAATTATTTTGTATCCCTAGTTTAGTTTATTTCTATTGAAAAGATATGCTTCTATGTTGAAAACCTAGATTGTTAAGATGAACCCTATACATTTCTAGATGTTTGTGTTGATGTTTTTCTAGATGAGTTTGATGAAATCGTATTGACAAGAATGCTTTGGATACATATGTTGAGATGTTATTTACATGAAACCATTCCTATATTGTTTTGGATACATATGTTTTTGTGATGATTGTTGGCATGCTTTGATTGTAGATATTACATTTTTATTCAATTTTCCTTTTAGTTTATACCGATTATAGGCATGTGTTTTGTGTTGATTGTTGGCATGCTTTGATTAGGAAGCATAGGGAGTTAGCTAATGTATGTTTATTGTTTGAAATTTGTAGGATGGTTTGGCTTCTCGATGATCACTATGACACTCGACACCGGGCCTACTTTATGTCGGTGGAGCAGCGAGTAATAATGAAAGTGACCGGTATTATGAATTTTGTGTTTATTTCAAACACAAATGCCCCATATGTAATATTCTGATCTGCTAGTTTGTAGGAGCTTCAACCTCTGAAGATTTGGTCTCACGCGGTCAGCCTTTGGGGGATGCGCTATGATGAGCGGTACACATCATACATAAGGGAGACAGGACTCCTCCCTTTCATTCAGTTGGTCAGCCGGTCGACGCCGAACCTCAATGCTGCAGCAATCACCGGGCGTGTTGATCGTTGGAGGCCAGAGACACAGAGTCTCCATCTTCAGACCGGGAAGATGACCGTGACGCTCCAGGATATTGCTATGATCGCCAGCCTTCCTATCGAGGGGAATGCTCTTTGTATGAGCACCCAGTCTGATGGGTGGCGCGAGCACATGGAGACAAGAAGAGGGAAAGAGTCGCAGCCGGTTCTCCTTTCATCTGGATTGCATGGAACATTGGGAATTGCCCCGAGGATGCTAATGATGATGAGGTCAAGACATATGCTCATGTCTACATGTGGTACGTTATATCGAGGACTATGTTTGCTAACGGCACAAGCATGAATGCTCCATGGATGTGGCTGAAGGAGTTGACCGTCTTCGATAGCAAATAGAGTTGGGGTTCGGCGACACTGGCTTACTTATATAGACAGGTAGGCAGTTGTTTCTTTTCACTTCATTGCTACATTATCAATGCGATCTTCCTGTTCACTCAACCATGTTTTCTTTTATGTGCAGTTGGATGAAGCCTGTTGTAGGACCTCAAAGGATAGATGTATTGGTGGTTGTATGCTCGTACTTTCTATATGGAGCTGGGAGCGATTGCTGGTTGGATGACCGAAGACCATGAAGTACGAGGAATGGGACGACAAAGACGACCCACTATGGTTCTCCACTTGGGCTTACAAGTGGGATGTATTAAATGAGACGATGGATGATCCCTCGGTCATGTAGAAGCAGTACACGAGCGACTTGGACACGATTACGGCTGAGAAGGTGACTTGACATTGCATCAGTCATTCTCATGCTTTCATCGTAACTCGACATCAATGATGTGTTGTTTTATGCTATGTTGCAGGTGGAATGGGAGCCGCATGGAAAAGGGGATAGATTTGGTAACCCTGGAGATTTCGTGCCGAATCTGATGTGCCTTAGTGATAGGGATGTTTGGCATATGCGGTGCCCACTCATATGCAACTGGGAGGTTGAGCTTCACATGCCACATTGGGTGTTTCATCAGTTTGGTTTGTTCCAGCTTCACCCGTCGGTGTCGGAGGACACAGACAAGTTGCTACACGGGTAAGAGAGAATGAACCCTGTGCACTTAGAAACTTCTGAGCGGTTTCGATGGTGCTAATATTTTGTTTTCTAACATGCAGGTTGGATAGGAGAAAGCAACGCAAGATCAAGGACTGGGCCAAGCATCTCAGGAAGTATGTCATATAGTTCACGCTTAGTGTGCAGCAAGCTAAGGCTGGAAAAGAATCCAAGCTTCGTGAGCACTACCTGATCATGTTCCACAACTATCTCACATGGTTTCTTGCAAGTACTCATGTGGACATATGCAAGCCAGTGTACAATGAGGAGATTTTGGAAGATCCCACCGTCTTTGATGAGCTAACCCTGCACCAGTACAACAAACTTGTCAGGGAAGGCACCCGAGTCCCTTCAGTTCTAGTGATGAACTTTGTGGTAAAGACTTCCCCTCTGTGCTTTTCCGTTTGCCCTATTTGCATATTTGCTTTCCTAACACGTTTATGTCATTTCTGTTCACAGTGTACCCAGATAAAAAGAGCAGCCGATGACAGTCATACTATTCTGGAGACAACCCCGGTTGGAAAAAGAGATGGGGAAGGTGCACTTCGAGCATTCATTAAGGCACACATCTCTTTCAACTTTCAATGTTACATGTCTTGCTACGTTCAATATCTCATTCACTTGTACATGTTGCAGCTTCAGTGCCAAAAGGTTAAGGCTGTTATCGAACCTTGTCGGTTGTCGTGACCCCGAATATGTATCACCTCAACAGTCTAGGTTAGCTACACCATCAGATCCCACTTCTGACCATGGGGCTCCTTTGGAGGAGGAGGATGTGGTTGTGGTCACCCAAAAGGTATGCCAATATTCATTTCTTGATGCATTGCTAACTTCATCCTCACGCATGTTCTTTTCCATATCATTTTTTTATAATAGGTTGATGATGACATGACCTTGGAGAACTATCAAGTTCGGTAAGCATACATATTAAATCCTAGGAGGGGAACCAATAAATACACACCTGAAGACTTCACCAAAGAAAGCAAGAAGACGGCCGGCACCTCACGGATGGCGGCCTTGGATCACTATGTGGACGAGGTGGAGGAGGAGGAACTGGAGGCAGAGCCGGTTGCTCGTTCTAGGAAGAAGAAGATATCCGCCAGGAGGGGAAGAGGCATCAGTAAGCACGGAAGGAACTAGTCGGCATCCTCCTTTTCTTATGTAACTCGACTAGTGGTCATTTTCTTATGTCGAACTTGTTATGTCGTTGAACTTGAAGTGATGGTAACTCTTAGTAATGTTGAACTTGAAGTGATGGTAAGTCTTAGTAATGTTGAACTTACTGTCTTTGTTGAATTTGAAGTGATGTTGAAAATATCATAATTATGATCATTACTGCTTTTTCTGTGATGCAAGTTATCTATAATTATTGAAAATGTGACTACAATGTATGCAACACTGCATCTTATAATTTTGCGGTTAACAGAGCCATGGCGCCTAATTAAGGACAAGGCGCCACACCCACAGTGCAGCGCCTGGGATGTAGGTGCTGCACCATTCAGTGCGGCGCCTAGACATTAGGCGCCACACAAACACTTAGTGATTTTTTGGCCTCAAACTTGGTGAGAAGTTTAGCTCTGGGGCGTTACACTCCTGGGAAAAACTATCTAGAGAGCAACAAAAACTTTTCACCAAGTTTGAGGACAAGAAATTGCTAAGTGTTTGTGAGTGGAACCGCTCCAAGGCCCCGAGAACACCCTCGAAAAATAGATTCAGCCTGGCGTTAGGACTCACGTTTGGCTCCGGGACGTACCTCACGTTTGGCATCGCCATGGTAGCTAGCTGCGTGGTAATCCTGCCGGCGACATCGGCGAGGCGGCTGATCCAGAGCTTCTCGCCAACCACGAACTCTGCGTGGCTCGCGGCGTCGTTCTTCCATAGCTCCCTCTCCTCCTCTAGATTATTGGTCAGGGTCCCCTCCCGAGCCCTGACCTCCGAGAGCATGCTGATACGTCCATTTTGCATCATGATTTTATATCGATATTTATTGCATTATGGGTTGTTATTTCACATTATATCACAATACTTATGGCTATTCTCTCTTATTTACAAGGTTTACATAAGGAGGGAGAATGCCGGTAGCTGGAATTCTGGGCTGGAAAAGGAGCAAATATTAGAGACCTATTCTTCACAACTCCAAAAGTCCTGAAACTCCACGGAATACCTTATAATAAATAATGAAAAATCCTCGCCAAAGATGAAGACCAGGGGGCCCACACCCTGCTCACGAGGGTGGGGGGCACCCCCCTAGGGCGCGCCCCCCTACCTCGTGGCCCCCCTGGTGGCTCTCCGATGACCATCTTCTCCTATATGAGGTCTTTCGTTGAGAAACAAATAAGAAGCAACCTTTCGGGATGAAACTCTGCCGCCACGAGGCGGAACCTTGGCAGATCCAGTCTAGAGCTCCGGCAGAGCTGTTCTGCTAGGGAAACTTCCCTCCCAGAGGGGGAAATCATCACCATCGTCATCACCAACGCTCCTCTCATCGGGAGAGGGCAATCTCCATCAACATCTTCATCAGCATCATCTCATCTCAAAACCCTAGTTCATCTCTTGCATCCAATTCTTGTCTCCATGTCCGGGATTGGTGCTGGTAGGTTGCTAGTAGTGTTAATTACTCCTTGTAGTTGATGCTAGTTGGTTTAATTGGTGGAAGATCATATGTTCAGATCCTTTATGCATATTATTACCCCTCTGATTATGAACATGAATATGTTTTGTGAGTAGTTACATTTGTTCCTGAGGACAAGGGAGAAGTCTTGCTATTAGTAGTCATGTGAATTTGGTATTCGTTCGATATCTTGATGAGATGTATGTTGTCTAGCCTCTAGTGGTGTTATGTGAACATCGACTACATAACACTTCACCATCATTTTGGCCTAGAGGAAGGCATTGGGAAGTAATAATTAGGTGATGGGTTGCTAGAGTGACAGAAGCTTAAACCCTAGTTTATGCATTGCTTCGTAAGGGGCTGATTTCGATCCATATGTTTCATGCTATGGTTAGGTTTACCTTAATAGTTTTGTTGTAGTTGCGGATGCTTGCAATAGAGGTTAATCATAAGTGGGATGCTTGTTCAAGTAAGAACAGCACCCAAGCACCGTTCCTCACCCACATGTCAAATTATCAAAGTACCGAACGCGAATCATATGAACATGATGAAAACTAGCTTGATGATATTCCCATGTGCCCTCGGGAGCGCTTTTTCTTATATAAGAGTTTGTCCAGGCTTGTCCTTTGCTACAAAAAGGATTGGGCCACCTTGCTGCACTTTATTTACTTTTGTTACTTATTGCTCGTTACAAATTATCTCATCATAAAACTATCTGTTACCACTTATTTCAGTACTTGCAGAGAATACCTTGCTGAAAACCGTTTATCATTTCCTTCTGCTCCTCGTTGGGTTCGACACTCTTACTTATTGGAAGGACTACGATAGATCTCCTATACTTGTGGGTCATCAAGACTCTTTTCTGGCGCCGTTGGCGGGGAGTGAAGCGCCTTTGGTCGGTGGAATTTGGTAAGGAAAAAATTATATAGTGTGCTGAAATTTACTGTCACTTGTTACTATAGAAAGTAATCCTCTGTGGGGCTTCTTCGGGGTATCTTCACCCCGACTAGTAGAGCAAAGAGTTGCTCCTCAACCTAGTGAACCTATTGAAAATGAATATGAAAATGAAATTCCTTATGAGTATCCTTCGAGTATGATAGAAAAACTGCTAGCTAATCCTTTTACAGGAGATGGAACAAAGCATCCTGATGAACACCTAATATATGTGGATGAAGTTTATGGATTATTTAAGCTTGCATGTATACTCGATGATGTTGCTAAGAAGAAGGTCTTCCCTTTATCTTTGAAGGGAGACACATTGACATGGTATAGGCTATGCACTACTAGGGAAAAGCCTATACACAGAATTTTACCAGTAGCGCTGTACAAAATCAAGCGCTGCTGCTATTAGTAGCAGCGCGCGTAAATAAACCGCGCTACTGCTATGACTTTAGCAGTAGCGCGTACTAGCGAAAAGCGCTGCTGCTACGTTTGAACTGGGCGCACATGGCTAGCCCAACCTAGCAGTAGCGCGTATAATGGCCCAGCGCTACTGCTAATCTCCTTAGCTGCAGCGTGTATTCCAGAACGCGCTGTAGCTAACGTAGCAGTAGCGCCCTTTCTGGAACGCGCTACTGGTACTTATGACTTAACCACGCGGTTCATCCTTCCCCACGGCCACTTCATCCCCCAAATCAACTCCACTCTCGCCGCCACCGTCGCCCCTCGGCCGCCGCGCGCTCTCCCCACGCCGCCCCCGACCCCAGATTCAATGCTGACCCCGCCCCCGACCTTAACGCCGCCCGGGACGCCGCCCCCGATGCCGCCCGGGACGCCGACCCCGACAAATTTCCGCCGATTCAGCTGGAAGCAGGTCAAATTTGAACTGCAGCTGCCTCATAGTTTGCTATTTATTTTTTCCAAAAATCATTTCTAGTTACATAAGGACCTATTTAATCATAAATACATGGTTTGGTGGCGATACGTCGAGGTTTGGGCGGTGGCCGAGGGCCCCAACTCTAGAGCGCGTAAACTCGCATGCCCGTCGCGTGGTCACCGCGTGACCGTAATGTTGCCATGTGTTCTGGGCGGCCTAGGCATGTCTAGTGGGTTGGGCACTCCCCAGGTTGGTGCTAGGAAGAAAATTACAACATAAGATTCTCACGAGGAGACCGATCGATGCTCAAACATGAATTAGCAGCCAAGTGTTTGATTAGCGGTACGGGAAATGCACATGGCCAATGGGCGTGAGTTTTGGCTGAGGATGATAATCTACTAAGGAGAATGTCTTCACAAATTTTTAGCTCAAAAGGAGGATCCTAGGTGGTACTTGGTTTGCAAAGTACCACGCTGGACAAAAATATGAATGTTGAAGCTGGGCTCAAAATAATGAATGGAGTGAGCTGAAATTTTGTGGAGGATGGTTATTTGGGCATAGGAAAGCATTGTAGAAAATTGATACCATTTGGACATGCCAAATTAGTACTTCCTTCACAATGCTCTTCTATGGACAGAAACTTGGGAAAACTAGTGAGATAGATTGGATGAATGAAATGAGCTCAAAATTGGTGTAGGTAAGTTACTTAGGTATGGTCATGCGCTGGTAAATTTTCAGATCATTTGGGTAAGCCTAGCTAGTACTTACTTCACAAAGCTTCTCTCGAGGTAGAAACTTTGGAAATTTCCCAAGAAAGATTTACTAGGAAAATTGAGCTGAATATTATCATCTGGCAATGATTTGGGTATGGAAGAGTGCCCGAAAAGTTTGAGGGTAACAAGAGGGGTCTATATAACACTTGCTTTGCAATGTGCCAATTTGGCCATAAAATATAAATTGAACCTGGGCTCACATAGATGATTTGACTGAGCTACAATTTGTGGGAGGGTGATAATTTGGGCATATGAAGGAACTGTATAAATTTCATGTCATTTAGAGATATAAAAAAGGTACTTCCTTCACAATGCTTCTAGGTGGACAAAAACTTTGGAAATTTGCCGAGGAAGATTTGCTAGGAAAATGGAGCTGAATTTTGTCATGCGGTAATGATTTGGATAGGAAAGAGTGCCCAAAAATTCCAAGGGCAATCAAGAATATATAAATAGCACTTCCTTCATAAAGTGTTGTTGTGAACATAATAGGAAAATGAATATTGTTGAATTAGTTTTGAACTAGGCAAGGAAGGATTTTTACATATTTGATGAAGATATGCCCCAAAGAATTTATGAGATTTTTTTGGGAATTTTGGGAATGATAGAAATATAGGTTGCTTCACAACCTAGGGCAAAAACTGCCACATGGACATGACACATAGGCAAAAGTGATGAGATGGCGCCTAGTCATCACAACCCACCACAATCTACAAGGCTATGACCATCTATATTGGTCATTAACAACTAGAAATAAGGCAGCGGACTAGCACTGTTTGCTTTGTCACCATTTAGTGTAAGGAAATTACGACCTTTTTGACCAAAATGGTCGCAATGGTTTAGGGTTTGGAGCCCCCTGAACAGCTTTTGATCAATTGGTTTAAAATGGTCATAAATTTATGACCAATTCTTCGAGGGTCACTGACAGAGGGTCATAAGTTGACATACTTCTTGTAGTGAACGCCTCCGCGGACGCCGCCCCCGCCCCCCCGACCTCAACGCCGCCCCGGAGCCCCGACCACAAGCTCGACGCCGCCTGCCCCTCCCTCGTCGCAGGCACCCGAGGTGAGCACGCCTGCTCCTCCCTCTCCCCTACCTCTGCCTAGGGTTTCTACCTCCATCAAATTAGTTAGGGTGGAAACGAATCGGATGCGGCTGCGGCTCAAATGAGTTACGGTTCATGTAAGGGTGGAAACGAATCAAATTTCTAAGATGAATCATAAAACGAGTAAAATTTGACCACTTATTTCACTTTATAGTTGGATAATTGAAATATCCACTACCACTTTCCACCCCTATAGGTTCATCAAATTAGATGGTAATTAGGGCAGTAGTTCTTAGGTACTAATTAGTTAGTAAGAACTAGGTACTAATTAGATACTAGAATATTTTTATTTATAGTAAGTTTATTTTTAGTAAGAACTAGTTGAATTAATAGAACTAGTTAGTAAGAACTTGTTGCTATTTTTTTAGTTAAAGCAATTTTCCTGCATCGACGTGGATGATGCCTATCCCGCATCCTCGTCGTCGAGTCGGCGGAGGACGACACCTGCTTGACCAGATGGGCCATGTCCGAGACTGGGCTCCGCCGGGGTCGTACTGGGAGGCGCTACCTACCGGGGGGTGCAGGTTGGTGAGGAGCCAGCCTGTCGTTGACCCGAACCTTCTTTGGTGGCGGTCGCATGGGCCGGTGACGGTCCAGAGGCTCGAGGACTCCGCGGAGGTGGTGCATCACCGTGTCAGTGAGGAGGACGCGCACGTCCGTCGCTACTTGTTTGCGTTGGAGCACATGTTCTCCAATACCTGGCAGGTTCTCTAGGGATCTCACTGGAGCTATGATCCCGTGATGGTTCCTTCTCTATGGGTGTCCACCGCCCGCGCTGATACCCGTCGTGTGCTAGGGTTTTAGTTGTACTAGTGATGTTATATGTATGACACTATTCAGGATGTATTAGTGATAATATTCGACGATGTACGGACGCATGAGATGATTTACTTTTGCTTATTGAATGCATGCTAATTTGAGTCTTATAAGATATTTTGAAATGTATATCTTGTGTTGCTCAATATCCAAGTGGCCGGTCATGTTTGCAGGTTACACCTCCGAGTGGCCTATGTTTTGCCGGAGTGTTGATTCATTTCCGTTCCGGCAAATTTCAGGCGCTCGATATATCCTATTTTAGCAAAGGTCATGCCGGATTTTTCCGTGAATTTTGGCATGACTTTTGCCAGAATATGTAGGAAATATCGAGTGCCCCAGATTTGTGTGTTGAGTATCCTGGTAGTTGTCTTTTATCGATTTTCAATTAATGTTTTAACTATGAACATAGGAAATGTCTGAGGACAAAAAGGATTTCGGTATTTGCAAATACTGCAAAGACGAGCGTGGCCTGTGCGACGGAATCTTCCTAGATGATGATAGGCGCTTCAGCATCAAGCTGGACGAGAACTTCGAAGTGGATATAGTAAGTCACAACGACAAGTCTTTTTTCGTAATTAAGCATGACATCTGCTTCATTTGCTTCAACTTATTTTTTTTACTATTCTACTAGCGTATCCCCTGCCATGCAAGAGTTTTTGTATTGGATAAGATAGGTTTCATTCATACTATGGAGGTAAAGAAAGTTTATTTGAAGACCGAGCATGGTTATATTTTCCACGCAAAATTATACAATTCAGACGACTACACCTATTTTGGATGCAAAACATGGCGAGCACTATGCAAGACTTATGCATTTCAGCCTGATATGGTTATCATCTTTGATATTCGTCCGGAAGATGATATTGAAGGTAATACCGACATCTGGGTCGATGTGCAGATGCCTCCAGTTACACCAAAATGTAAGTTTCTCAACCATATTTATGTCTTTGATATTGTTTATTCAAAAATAGTTGACAACTAATTTTTATTGTCAGCTTATTTCGGTGCAAGAAAACATGTCCAGTGCTTGGTAGACAGGACCTACTACTGTTCGGGGCTGAACTAAACTGCGAGGAGCTAAGTCATTATGTTTCATGGCTTGAGGATCTTGATACCGTCAAGACAAATTTTCTTCCTGGACTTAGAAATCTTAGTACTGAAAACGTGCGACCAATAGTGTTCGTCATGAACTACGGTCACATCTATTTAGGAAGGATGGTAAGATTTTTACTATTTGTCCTCAGTGCATATTTTCCATACATTATTTGTGAAGCTAAACTTCATTGCTAAGTATGTGACCATACGATGTTCTTCAACAGGGACTCCCGATGAATGTTGTGCCTTATGGGATCGAGACTAAAGGTAACATGAGTATTATTAGCTTACGGCCAAGATATCCTACATGTTACTTTAGTGCATTCAAGATCAGCGATGAATGCTTAATAGTGCAAGACTGGACCAGATATGTGATGGGGGAGCGCAGACAAGTACTAGGGGGCAGCAAACAGATGTGCTACCCAAAATTAAGAGACCGGTTCATCTGCATGCTCCAACTTGATCAAGGAGGAGAGCTACACATGTTTTATGTTGTTTTACCTAAGAGAGAGCAGCAGGAGTGATTAGCTAGAAATGAGTTTGAGGATGATGATGTGCTACACTATTACTATGATGATAAAATAGCTAGTGTTGGTGGTAATGACTGATGATTATTATTAGCTAGTGTTAGTGGTGATTAAATAAATATTGTTGGTGCTAATGATTATGATGATGATTAAATAGCTTGTGCCGGCGGATTAGATTCAAGTGGAGGCAACATGTGGTGCACATCGAAAGTACTACTAGTCCAAACTAGATCAAGTTTGGATTAGTAGTATACTTTTGACATGCACCACATATTGCCTCCACTTGAACCTAATCCACCTTCATTTGACACACTGTTATGGACATAATGATGTAAACCTCATAACTAGTATTGTACCAATATTTGTACGATGGCGCATAAATACACTA
The DNA here is from genome assembly GCF_002162155.2 of Triticum dicoccoides. Lineage (NCBI taxonomy): Eukaryota > Viridiplantae > Streptophyta > Magnoliopsida > Poales > Poaceae > Triticum > Triticum dicoccoides. The sequence continues at coordinate 3,312,468 of NC_041388.1, read as the reverse complement.
AAAATAAAAAAATAAAAAAATAATACTAGTAGCGATGGAAAGAAAACACGCTGCCAGTAGTTACATTAGCAGCAGCGTGGGAGTGAACAAGCCCTGCAGCTATTTGTCCTAGCAGTAGCGCGTGCGGCACGCGTTACTGCTAACCAATAGTTGTAGCGCCTTATTAGTAGCGCGCCTACCCGCGCTACTAGTGAGCACAAAACCAGCGCTACTGCTAGGGTTTTCCCTAGTAGTGATGTGATGATACGAGATCATGGAACTATAGAAGATTGAAATTGGAATTTCATCAAAAGTATTACCCTATGCATCTTGTTCATCGTGATTGCAATTATATATATAATTTTTGGCCTCACGAAGGAGAAAGCATCGCTCAAGCTTGGGGGAGGCTTAAATCAATTTATATTCATGCCCCAATCATGAGCTTCCAAGAGAAACAATTCTTCAAAAAATTTATGCTCGACTTTCTGAAAATAATCGCACCATGCTTGATACTTCTTGTGCTGGCTCTTTTATGATGAAGACTATTGGATATAGATGGGATTTATTGGATAGAATTAAATGCAACTCTGAAGATTGGGACCTCGACAATGGTAAGGAGTCAGGTATGACACCTAAGTTTGATTGTGTGAAATCTTTTATGGATATCGATATTTTCCGTAAGTTTAGCACTAAATATAGACTTGATTCTGAGATAGTAGCTTCTTTCTGTGAATCTTTTGCTACTTATGTTGATCTCCCTAAGGAGAAGTGGTTTAAATATCATCCTCCCATATAAGTAAAATTGGCTGCACCTTTTAAAGTTGAAGAAAAGACTATCACTTATAATGATCCTATTGTTCCTACTTCTTATGTTGAGAAACCACCTTTCCCTGTTAGGATAAAGGATCATGCTAAAGCTTCAACTGTGGTTCGTAAAAGCAATATGAAAACATATACACCTCCAGAGCAAGTTAAAGTTGAACCTAATATTGCTATTGTTAAAGATCTCTTGTCAGATAATATAGATGGGCATGTTATTTATTTCTGTGATGAAATTGCTAGAATTGCTAAACCCCGTGATACAGATAAACCTAGACCTGTGATAGGCATGCCTATTATTTCTGTTAAAATAGGAGATCATTGTTATCATGGCTTATGTGATATGGGTGATAGTGCTAGTGCAATACCTATTGACTTATACAACGAAATTATGCATGACATTGCACCTATTGAGTTAGAAGATATTGATGTCACAATTAAACTTGCTAATAGAGATACTATTTCACCAATGGGAATTGTGAGGGATGTTGAAGTCTTGTGTGGGAAAACTAAATATCCTGCTGATTTTCTTGTTCTTGGTTCCCCACAAGATAGCTTTTGTCCCATTATATTAGGTAGACCCTTCTTAAATACTGTTAATGCTAAGATAGACTGCGAAAAGAATGTTGTTACTATTGGCTTAGATGATATGACTCATGAATTTAATTTCTCTAAAATTAGTAAACAACACCGTGAAGAAGAATTGCCTAGTAAGGATGAAATTATTGGTCTTGCTTCTATTGCCGTACCTCCTAATGATCCTTTAGAACAATATTTGCTAGACCATGAGAATGATATGTTTATGAATGAAAGAAGGGAAATAGATGAAGTATTCTTTTAAAAAGGAACCTATGCTGAAACACAATTTGCCTGTTAAAATCCAAGGAGATCCCCCTCCACCTAAGGGTGATCCCGTGTTTGAGCTTAAACCGTTGCCTGATAATCTTAAATATGCTTATCTTGATGAAAAGAAGATATATCCTGTTATTATTAGTGCTAACCTTTCAGAGCATGAAGAAGAAAGATTATTGAAAACTCTGAAGAAGCACCGTGCTGCTATTGGATATACTCTTGATGATCTTAAGGGCATTAGTCCCACTCTATGTCAACATAAAATAAATTTGGAAGCAGATGCCAAACCAGTTCATGATCCTCAACGATGTCTGAATCCTAAAATGTAAGAAGTGGTAAGAAAAGAAATACTAAAGCTTCTAGAGGCAGGTATAATTTATCCCGTTGCTGATAGTCAGTGAGTAAGTCCTGTTCATTGTGTCCCTAAGAAGGGAGGTATTACTGTTGTTCCTAATGATAAAGATGAATTGATTCCACAAAAAATTATTACAGGTTATAGGATGGTAATTGATTTCCACAAATTAAATAAGGCTACTAAGAAAGATCATTACCCCTTACCTTTTATCGATCAAATGCTAGAAAGATTATGCAAACATACACATTACTGCTTTCTAGATGGTTATTCTGGTTTCTCTCAAATACTTGTGTCGGCTAAAGATCAATCAAAGACTACTTTTACATGCCCTTTTGGTACTTTTGCTTATAGACGTATGCCTTTTGGTTTATGTAATGCACCTGCTACCTTTCAAAGATGCATGATGGCTATATTCTCTGACTTTTGTGAAAAGATTTGTGAGGTTTTCATGGACGACTTTTCCGTCTATGGATCTTCTTTTGATGATTGCTTGAGCAATCTTGATCGAATTTTGCAGAGATGTGAAGAAACTAATCTTGTCTTGAATTGGGACAAGTGCCACTTTATGGTTAATGAAGGTATTGTCTTAGGGCATAAAGTTTCTGAAAGAGGTATTGAAGTTGATAAAGCGAAGGTTGATGCTATTGAAAAGATGCCATGTCCCAGGGACATCAAAGGTATAAGAAGTTTCCTTGGTCACGCCGGATTTTATAGGAGGTTCATTAAGGACTTCTCAAAAATTTCTCGGCCTCTGACTAATTTATTACAAAAAGATATACCATTTGTCTTTGATGATGATTGTGTAGAAGCATTTGAAATACTTAAGAAAGCATTAGTCTCTGCACCTATTGTTCAACCACCTGATTGGAATTCACCCTTTGAAATTATGTGTGATGCTAGCATTATGCTGTAGGTGCTGTTCTAGGGCAAAGAGTTGATAAGAAATTAAATGTTATCCATTATGCTAGTAAGACTCTAGACAATGCTCAAAGAAATTATGCTACTACTGAAAAAGAACTTTTAGCAGTTGTATTTGCTTGTGATAAGTTCAGACCTTATATTGTTGATTCTAAAGTAACTGTCCACACTGATCATGCTGCTATTAAATATCTTATGGAGAAGAAAGATGCTAAACCTAGACTTATTAGATGGGTTCTCTTGCTACAGGAATTTGATTTGCATATTGTTGATAGAAAAGGAGCCGAGAACCCCCTTGCAGACAACTTATCTAGGTTAGAGAATGTTCTTGATAACCCACTACCTATTGATGATAACTTTCCTGATGAACAATTAAATGTCATAAGTACTTCTCGTAGTACCCCTTGGTATGCTAATTATGCTAATTACATAGTTGCTAAATTTATACCACCTAGCTTCACATACCAACAAAAGAAAAAGTTCTTCTATGATTTGAGACATTACTTTTGGGATGACCCTCATCTTTGTCAAGAAGGAGTAGATGGTGTTATTAGACGTTGTGTACCTGAGCATGAATAGGAACAGATCCTATGCAAGTGCCACTCCGAAACTTATGGAGGACACCACGCGGGAGATAGAACTGCACATAAGGTATTGTAATCCGGTTTTTATTGGCCTACTCTCTTCAAGGATGCCCGTAAGTTTGTCCTATCTTGTGATGAATGTCAAAGAATTGGTATATTAGTAGATGTCAATAAATGCCTATGAATTATTCACTTGTTATTGAACTGTTTGATTTTTGGGGATTTGATTATATGGAACCTTTTCCTGCCTCTAATGGATATATACATATTTTAGTTGCTGTTGATTACGTTACTAAGTGGGTAGAAGCTATTCCAACTAGTAGTGCTGATCATAACACTTCTATTAAAATGCTTAAAGAAGTTATTTTTCCGAGGTTTGGAGTCCCTAGATATTTAATGACTGATGGTGGTTCACATTTTATTCATGGTGCTTTCCGTAAAATGCTTGCTAAATATGACGTCAATCATAGAATTGCATCTCCGTATCACCCACAGTCTAGTGATCAAGTAGAATTGAGTAATAGAGAACTCAAATTAATTTTGCAAAAGACTGTCAATAGGTCTAGAAAGAATTGGTCCAAGAAACTTGATGATGCATTATGGGCCTATAGAACTGCATATAAAAATCCAATGGGTATGTCTCCGTATAAAATGGTATATGGAAAAGCATGTCACTTACCTCTCGAACTAGAACATAAGGCATATTGGGCTATTAAAGAGCTCAACTATGATTTTAAACTTTCCGGTGAAAAGAGGTTATTTGATATTAGCTCACTTGATGAATGGAGAACCCAAGCTTATGAAAATGCCAAGTTGTTTATAGAAAAGGTTAAAAGATGGCATGACAAAAGGATACAAAAGCGTGAGTTTAATGTAGGTGATTATGTATTGCTATACAACTCTCGTTTAAGATTTCTTGCAGGGAAACTTCTCTCTAAATGGGAAGGCCCCTATGTTATCGAGGAGGTCTATCGTTCCGGTGCCATAAAAATCAACAACTTCGAAGGCACAAATCCAAAGGTGGTAAACGGTCAGAGAATTAAACATTATATCTCAGGTAATCCCATAAATTTTGAAACCAATATTATTGAAACCATAACCCCGGAGGAATACATAAGCGACACTTTCCAGAATGTTTCAGACTCCGAAAAGGAATAGGTATGTGGTGCGGTAAGTAAACCGACTCTAAAACAATTTTTAAGGCAATATTTCTTTGTTTTGGAATATTTAGAAAAATAGAAAATTAAGTAGCAGTCCGGGAAGGACACGAGGGACCCACGAGGGTGGAGGGCGTGCCCTACCCCCTGGGCGCGCCCCCTACCTCGTGAGCACCTTGTGTGCCTTCCGGACTCCGTTTTCTTGCATGATACGTATTTTGGTCGGTAAAAATTCATTATATAATCTCCCGGGGGTTTTGACTCCCGTATCACGCAAAAATCTCTTGTCTTTGTTTTGAGCCGTCCTGTTACAGACAGAGCAACATGTCGTCCCAGGATTCGGAAGGAGAAAGCTATGTGGCTGATTACCTTGCAGACCCTAAGGTCTATGGAGAGGTGGAGCATTATGGTTGGACCACGGAAGAAGAAGAAGACTATGAACCCAAGGGAAAGGAGGAGACGAGCTCAGATGAAGATGAAGTCCCACTACCTCAACCTGGGGACATGCATGTCGAGTTCAAAAAGTCAAGCCTACCGGATAGGGTAAAGAAACCTAAGATCGAGTTTATCCCTTTTCGACTCTTGCAGGAAAACAAGCAAGAACTATGCAAAAAGATACTGAGCCTGGAACAGGAGATCGAGGACCTAAGGGACCAAAATTCTGTCCTCAAACGCAAATTAAGGAAGAAGCCTACGCCATCAACAAAATCACCACCGTCTCCTCGAACAAAGAAGAATTGAGTATCTGGTATGGGCACTCCACTTGGCAACTGCCAAGCTTGGGGGATTGTCCCGGTATCGTATCACCATCACTTTTATATTTACTGTTTTTCTTAGTTCGATCCTTTTGGTAATATTTTGATCTAGTAGAATAAAAGTTTATGGCAAGATCTAGTCATGAGTTTTCCTTTATTATCCTTCTATGTAATCGAGTTCTTGAGCTATATAATAAAGATTACTGATTGAGTCAAGGGCTTGTTTATTTTTGTCATGATCCCAAATAAAAGAAAAAAAGAGAAAAAGAATAAGAAGAAACAAAAGTTCATACTGATCTTATTGATAGTAATGACTTCACATAGAAAGAGTGTGATGATTAAAAGTTGTTGGGAGTTGGCAGACATAGCTTTGGTCATCGTTGCAATTAATAGGAAGTAATAAGGAAAGAGAGGTTTCACATATAAATATACTATTATTGACATATTTTATGATTGGGAGCACTCATCAAAATATGACATGCTAAAGAGTTGATGTTGGACAAGGAAGACAACGTAATGGGTTGTGTTTTCTTATATCTGAGATAAAGTATGTTGTCATGGATCATCCAACATGTTGAGCTTGCCTTTCCCCCTCATGCTAGCCAAATTCTCAGCACCAAGTAGAGATACTACTTGTGCTTCCAAATACCCTTAAACCTGTTTTGCCATGAGAGTCCACCATATCTACCTATGGATTGAGTAAGATCCTTCAAGTAAGTTGTCATCGGTGCAAAGCAAAAAAAATTGCTCTAAATATGTATAATTAGTGTGGGAGAAATAAGCTTTATACGATCTTGTGATGTGGAAGTAATAAAAGCAACAGACTGCATAATAAAGGCTCATATCACAAGTGGCAATATAAAGTGATGTTCTTTCGCATTAAGATTTTGTGCATCCAACCATAAACGCGCATGGCAACCTATGCTTCCCTCTGCGAAGGGCCTATCTTTTATTATTATCTTCTACCTTATGCAAGTGTCATGGTGATATTCACCTCTCCCTTTTTCATTTTATCCTTTGGCAAGCCCAACATGTTGGAAAGAACCTGATATATATATCTAATTGGATGTAGGGGGGCATGAGTTATTATTGTTGACATTACCCTTGAGGTAAAAGGTTGTGGGGCGAAACTATAAGCCCCTATCTTTCTCTGTGTCCGATTAAAACTCCGTAACCACAAGTATTGCGCGAGTGTTAGCAATTATGAAGGACTAGATGATAGTTGAGCATGTGGACTTGCTTTTTAGCTCTGACATAGACTCTTTCTGATGTTATGATAAATTGCAATTGCTTCAATGACTGAGGTTATAGTTTGTTGGTTCTCAATAAGGTTTCTGATTCATACTTTTGCATTGTGAATAGATCATCACTTGAACATAAGTAATCATATGACAATATCTATATATGTTGCTGTTATGAGAATAATCATGATGCCCTCATGTCCGTATTTTATTTTTATCGATGCCTCTACCTCTAAACACGGGGACATATTTATTGTTATCGGCTTTCGCTTGAGGACAAGCGAGGTCTAAGCTTGGGGGAGTTGATACGTCAATTTTGCATCATGCTTTTATATCGATATTTATTGCATTATGGGCTGTTATTTCACATTATGTCACAATACTTATGGCTATTCTCTCTTATTTTACAAGGTTTACATAAGGAGGGAGAGTGCAGACAGCTGGAATTCTGGGCTGGAAAAGGAGCAAATATTAGAGACCTATTCTGCACAACTCCAAAAGTCCTGAAACTCCACGGAATACCTTATAATAAATAATGAAAAATCCTCGCCAAAGATGAAGACCAGGGGGCCCACACCCTGCTCACGAGGGTGGGGGCACGCCCACCCCCCTAGAGCGTTCCCCCTACCACGTGGGCCCCCTGGTGGCTCTCCGATGACCATCTTCTCCTATATGAAGTCTTTCGCCGAGAAAAAAAATAAGAAGCAACCTTTCGGGACGAAACTCTGCCGCCACGAGGCAGAACCTTGGCGGATCCAATCTAGAGCTCCGGCAGAGCTATTCTGCTGGGGAAACTTCCCTCTCGGAGGGGGAAATCATCGCCATCGTCATCACCAACGCTCCTCTCATTGGGAGAGGGCAATCTCCATCAACATCTTCATCAGCACCATCTCATCTCAAAACCCTAGTTCATCTCTTGTATCCAATTCTTGTCTCCATGTCCGGGATTGGTGCTAGTAGGTTGCTACTAGCGTTAATTACTCCTTGTAGTTGATGCTAGTTGGTTTAATTGGTGGAAGATCATATGTTCAGATCCTTTATGCATATTATTACCCCTCTGATTATGAACATGAATATGCTTTGTGAGTAGTTACGTTTGTTCCTGAGGATAAGGGAGAAGTCTTGCTATTAGTAGTCATGTGAATTTGGTATTCGTTCGATATCTTGATGAGATGTATGTTGTCTAGCCTCTAGTGGTGTTATATGAACGTCGACTACATAACACTTCACCATTATTTGGGCCTAGAGGAAGGCATTGGGAAGTAATAAGTAGATGATGGGTTGCTAGAGTGACAGAAGCTTAAACCCTAGTTTATGCGTTGCTTCGTAAGGGGCTGATTTGGATCCATATGTTTCATGCTATGGTTAGGTTTACCTTAATACTTTTGTTGTAGTTGCGGATGCTTGCAATAGAGGTTAATCATAAGTGGGATGCTTGTTCAAGTAAGAACAGCACCCAAGCACCGGTCCACCCACATGTCAAATTATCAAAGTACCGAACGCGAATCATATGAACGTGATGAAAACTAGCTTGACGATATTCCCGTGTGTCCTCGGGAGCGCTTTTCCTTATATAAGAGTTTGTCCAGGCTTGTCCTTTGCTACAAAAAGGATTGGGCCACCTTGCTGCACTTTATTTACTTTTGTTACTTGTTGGTCGTTACAAATTATCTCATCACAAAACTATCTGTTACCACTTATTTCAGTACTTGCAGAGAATACCTTGCTGAAAACCGTTTATCATTTCCTTCTGCTCCTCGTTGGGTTCGAAACTCTTACTTATCGAAAGGACTATGATAGATCCCCTATACTTGTGGGTCATCACATCTCTTCAAGACTCTCCAGCTTCAGCTTCATGTCCTTGATGGACTCGTTGGCCGTGGAGAGTAGCTCGGCCTTCTTGAGGACTGCGGCCTACAAGTCATCCAAAGCGCCCTTGGCAGTGTCCCTCTCCCCCGTCAGCTCTTGGACCTGCCGCTTCAGCCTGTCACGCTCCGCCTCCAGCTCGTTCACCTTGCCGGCCTGGGCCTGGGCCTGAGCATTGAGGGCCTCCTCATGCCTCTGCTCCAGTTCCCGGGTCTGCTGCACGACGAGCTCCTGGACCTCCTCGTCCTTGCCGTGGAGTGTCGCGGTGAGCTTCTCCTCGTGAGAGGCAAGGTCCTCCTCCTGGGAGTTCAGCTTGACCTGGTGCTGGAGCCGAGCGGCCTCCTCCTTGGTGGTCTGGTGACTCGCCGTCTCCTGAGCCTTCTCGATGTCAACCTGCTTCATGACAAGCTCCAGCTTGTGCTCGGCCAGCTGGTCCTGAGCGGCCTTGAATTCCTCACAGGCCTGGCGGAACCAAGCCCGCGCCTCGGCAACGCGCCCTTCCAGGTCCGCCTCCGCCTTGTCTACCACTGCCATCCTGGACTTGACCTTGTCCAGGCGGGCACGGTGGAGCGGCTGAAGCTTGTGGAAGCTGGCGCTCATGCTCTGGAGGTGCCGCACTTCCTGGGAACCGCCACTGCCGATGCTCGGTCCGTCGACAACCTCGAGCCCGGCGGCGCCATGCACCTCATCATCGAACACCTCCCCCTCGGCGGGCGCCCTGGTGCTCGCCGTCCATGGGAGGTGGACGAACAAGTTGTCGCCCACCTTCAGGTATTTGCCCGAGCTAGAAGCGGCGGAGGAGGAAGGCTGGTCGCCGACCACATCCTCCTCCTCGGCGCGGCCTTGCTGGCCTCCCCGGCAGGCCCCTTGTCGGCCTCCTCAGCAGCGGCCTCGCCGGGCTCCCCAGCAGGCCCCTCAGCAGCGTCTTGAGCAACATCCTTACCAGCCTCCTTAGCGGCGATCTTGTCGGCCTCGGCCGCAGCCTCTCTGGCGACATCTCCGATGATGGTGTCCACGTCCTCCCGGTCTGTCGAGGAAGGATTTGGGTACCAAGAAGGAGAATGAGGCGAAGCTAAGATCAAAATCTAAAAGAAGAAAAACAAGCGGGAATAGGAGGCAAACAACTTACCTGCGCCAAGCTGGGACGAAGTGGCCCCCTCCCCACTGGCATTCGGTGCCGGGACGGAGCCGCCTGCTGTCGGTGTCAAAACCGGTGGATCTCGGGTAGGGGGTCCCGAACTGTGCGTCTAAGGCGGATGGTAATAGGAGGCAGGGGACATGATGTTTACCCAGGTTCGGGCCCTCTCGATGGAGGTAATACCCTATGTCCATGAGTATTACAAGAGTTGATCTATCACGAGATCATAGAGGCTAAACCCTAGAAGCTAGTTGATGGTCTGATTGTTGTTGTCCTACGGACTAAACCCTCCGGTTTATATAGACACCGGAGGAGGCTAGGGTTACACAGAGTCGGTTACAAGGGAGGAGATCTACATATCCATATTGCCAAGCTTGCCTTCCATGCCAAGGAGAGTCCCATCCGGACACGGGACAAAGTCTTCAATCTTGTATCTTCATAGTCCAACAGTCCGGCCAAAGGATATAGTCCGGCTGTCCGGAGACCCCCTAATCCAGCACTCCCTCACCGGCGCCTGGGTTCACCTCCTCCTCCTCCGTGCTCATGGGCTTAGTGCTTGGTGTCCTTGCTGGGGACCCCCCTCGGGGTTGCGTGGTTAATGGGGGCAGCGTTTTGAGGGTGGCCCTCAGTGGCTCCTCCTGCTATCGTTCTCCTCCTGCAACCACGGCAAGGTCAGCACCAAGAAATCGTGCCCTAGCGCACATCAGTGGGGAGTGAGTGATGAATGCACGCTGGAGGCTGCGCCTAGGGCTGCTCTCCGGGCAGCTCTCCACCACCACCAGCGACGTACTCGAGGTGCCCGCCGGGGGCTGGCCGCCTGCTGAGGCCTTGGCCCCCTTCGCCACCCTCTGGGCCAACGTCTCCCTATCCCTGCGAAGATGAAGACAAGTAAAGAAAAGTGGCACGGTCCGAGGGGATGATACGTCTCCAACGTATCTATAATTTTTGATTGCTCCATGCTATATTATCTACTGTTTTGGACTATATTGGGCTTTATTTTCCACTTTTATATTATTTTTGGGACTAACCTATTAACCGGAGGCCCAGCCCAGAATTGCTGTTTTTTGCCTATTTCAGTGTTTCGGATAAACATAATATCAAACGGAGTCCAAATGGAATAAAGTCTTCGGAAACGTGATTTTCTCACCGAACATGATCCAGGAGACTTGGACCCTACTGCAACGGATCAAAGAGGTGGTCACGAGGGTGCCCCCCCTAGGGCGCGCCCCCTGCCTCGTGGGCCCCTCGGTGCTCCACCGACGTACTCCTTCCTCCTATATATACACACATACCCCCAAACGATCAGAACAGGAGCCAAAAACCTAATTCCACCGCCGCAACTTTCTGTATCCATGAGATCCCATCTTAGGGCTTGTTCCGGAGCTCCACCGGAAGAGGGCCATCATCATGGAGGGCTTCTACATCATCCTAGCCCTTCGATGAAGTGTGAGTAGTTTACCTCAGACCTTCAGGTCCATAGTTAGTAGCTAGATGGCTTCTTCTCTCTCTTTGAATCTCAATACAAAGTTCTCCCCCTCTCTTGTGGAGATCTATTCGATGTAATCTTCTTTTTTGCGGTGTGTTTGTTGAGACCGATGAATTGTGGGTTTATGATCAAGTCTATCGATGAATAATATTTGAATCTTCTCTGAATTCTTTTATGTATGATTGGTTATCTTTGCAAGTCTCTTCGAATTATACGTTTGGTTTGGCCAACTAGATTGGTAGTTCTTGCCATGGGAGAAGTGCTTCGCTTTGGATTCGATATTGCGGTGTCCTTACCCAGTGACAGAAGGGGCAGCAAGGCACGTATTGTATCGTTGCCATCGAGGATAACAAGATGGGGTTTATTTCATATTGCATGAATTTATCTCTCTACATCATGTCATCTTACTTAAGGTGTTACTCTGTTTTTAACTTAATACTTTAGATGCATGCTGGATAGCGGTCGATGAGTGGAGTAATAGTAGTAGATGAAGAATCGTTTCGATCTACTTGTCACGGATGTGATGCCTATATACATGATCATGCCTAGATATTCTCACAATTATGCTTAATTCTATCAATTGCTCAACAGTAATTTGTTCACCCACCGTAGAATACTTATGCTCTTGAGAGAAGCCACTAGTGAAACCTATGGCCCCCGGGTATATTCTCATCATATCAATCTCCATCACTTTTATATTGTTTTGCTTTTTTACTTTGCCTTTACTTTTTACTTTGCATCTTTATACCAAAAATACCAAAAATATTCTATCTATCAGATCTCACTCTCGTAAGTGACCGTGAAGGGCTTGACAAACCCTAATCGTGTTGGTTGTGAGTAGCTATCGTTGTGTGCAGGTACGAGGGACTTGAGCGTGGCCTCCTACTGGATTGATACCTTGGTTCTCAAAAACCGAGGGAAATACTTACGCTAGTCTGCTGCATCATCCCTTCCTCTTCGGAGAAAACCAACGCAAGCTCAAGACATAGCAAGAAGGATTTCTGGCGCCGTTGCCGGGGAGTCTACGCAAAAAGTTAATATACCAAGTACCCATCACAATCCCTATCTCTCGCATTACATTATTTGCCATTTGCCTCTCGTTTTCCTCTTCCCCCAATTCACCCTTGCCGTTTTATCCGCTCTCTCTCTCTCTATCCTCCCTCTCTATTTGCCTCTTTTGTCCGCTTGCTTTTTGTTTGCTCGTGTGTTAGATTGCTTGTTTGTCGCGATGGCTCAAGATACTACTAAATTGTGTGACTTCACCACTACCAATAATGATTTCCTTAGCACTCCGATTGCTCCTCTTACCGATGCTGAATCTTGTGAAATTAATACTCCTTTGTTGAATCTTTTTATGAAAGATCAATTCACCGACCTTCCTAGTGAAGATGCCACTACTCATCTGAATAGCTTCGTCGATTTATGTGATATGCAAAAGAAAAAAGATGTCAATAATGATGTCGTTAAATTGAAGCTATTTCCTTTTTCGCTTAGAGATCGTGCTAAAGCTTGGTTTTCGTCTTTGCCTAAGAATAGTATTCATTCATGGAACAAGTGCAAAGATGCTTTTATCTCTAAGTATTTTCCTCCCGCTAAGATCATCTCTCTTAGAAACGATATAATGAACTTTAAACAACTTGATCATGAACATGTTGCACAAGCTTGGGAGAGAATGAAATTAATGATACGTAATTGCCCTACTCATGGTTTGAATTTGTGGATGATTATACAAAAATTTTATGCCGGATTGAATTTTGCTTCTAGAAATCTTTTAGATTCAGCCGCGGGAGGCAGTTTTATGGAAATCACTTTAGGAGAAGATACTGAACTCCTAGATAATATTATGGTTAATTATTCTCAATGGCATACTGAAAGAACTTCTAATAAAAAGGTGCATGCGATAGAAGAAATTAATGTGTTGAGTGAAAAGATGGATGAACTTATGAAATTATTTCCTACTAAGAGTGTTTCTTCTGATCCTAATGATATGCCTTTGTCTACTTTGATTGAGAATAACAATGAATCTATGGATGTGAATTTTGTTGGTAGGAATAATTTTGGTAACAACGCTTATAGAGGGAATTTTAATCCTAGGCCATATCCTAGTAATCCTTCTAATAATTATGGGAATTCCTACAACAACGCTTATGGAAATTATAATAAGATGCCCTCTGATTTTGAATCTAATATTAAAGAATTTATTTCTTCGCAAAAGAATTTTAATGCTATGATTGAAGAAAAATTGCTTAAGATTGATGATTTGGCTAGGAACGTTGATAGAATTGCTCTTGAGGTTGATGCTTTGAAACTTAGATCTATTCCACCTAAGCATGATATTAATGAGTCTCTAAAATCCATAAGAATTTCAATTGATGAGTGTAAAGAAAGAACTACTAGGATGCGTGCTTCCAAAGATGCCTTTATTAAAGCGTGTTCTTCCAATTCCTATGAAAATCAAGATGAAGATCTAAAAGTTATTGATGTGTCCCCCATTAAATCTTTATTTTGCAATATGAATCTTGATGAAACTGAATATGATCTTCCTTTACCTAGAAGGCGTTCTAAAAATTCGGAGTGTTTAGATCTTAATGATGAAATTGATGAAAGTGGGATGGAAAGAAATAAAAATCTAGATGTTGCTAAACCCACTATATTGGATTTCAAGGAATTTAATTATGAAAGTTGCTCTTTAATTGATTGTATTTACTTGTTGTAATCTGTGCTAAATTCTCCACATGCTTATAGTCAAAATAAAGCCTTCACCGAACATATTGTTGATGCCTTGATGCAATCTTATGAAGAAAAACTTGAGTTGAAAGTTTCTATCCCTAGAAAACTCTATGATGAGTGGGAACCAACTATTAAAATTAAAATTAAAGATCATGAGTTTTATGCTTTGTGTGATTTGGGTGCTAGTGTCTCTACTATTCCCAAGACTTTGTGTGATTTACTAGATTTCCGTAATTTTGATGATTGCTCTCTAGACTTGCATCTTGCGGATTCCACTATTAAGAAACCTATGGGAAGAATTAATGATGTTCTTATTGTTGCAAATAGGAATTATGTGCCCGTAGATTTCATTGTTCTTGATATAGATTGCAATCCTTCTTGCCCTATTATTCTTGGTAGACCTTTCCTTAGAACGGTTGGTGCGATTATTGATATGAAGGAAGGGAATATTACATTTCAATTTCCGTTAAAAAAGGGCATGGAACACTTTCCAAGAAATAAAATAAAATTACCATATGAAACTATCATGAGAGCCACTTATGGATTACCTACCAAAGATGGCAATACCTAGATCTATTCTTGCTCGTTATGGCTAGCTAGGGGCGTTAAACGATAGCGCTTGTTGGGAGACAACCCAATTTTATTTTTATTCCTTGCCTTTTTCTCCTGTTTAGTAATAAATAAATTATTTAGCCTCTGTTTTGGTTGTGTTTTTTGTGTTTAATTAGTGTTTGTGCCATGTAGAACGGTTGGGAAGACTTGGGGAAAGTCTTGTTGAACTTGCTGTAAAAAATATAAACTTTAGCGCTCACAAGAACTGCTGTCATTTTTATTTGAAGAGTGATATTTAGTTAACTATTTTTGCAGATGATTAATAGATAAATTCCTCACGGCCAGAAATTTATTTTAGAATTTTTGGGGTTCCAGATCTTGCGCTAGCTACATATTACTACAGACTGTTCTGTTTTTGACAGATTCTGTTTTTCGTGTGTTGTTTGCTTATTTTGATGAATATATGGCTAGGAAAATAGTTTATAATCCATAGAGAAGTTGTAATACATTAGGTTTAACACCAATATAAATAAAGAATGAGTTCATTACAGTACCTTGAAGTGGTCTTTTGTTTTCTTTCGCTAACGGAGCTCACGAGTTTTCTATTTTGAGTTTTGTGTTGTGAAGTTTTCAAGTTTTGGGTGAATTCTTTTGATGGATCATGGAACAAGGAGTGGCAAGAGCCTAAGCTTGGGGATGCCCATGGCACCCCCAAGATAATCCAAGGACACTAAAAAGTCAAAGCTTGGGGATGCCCCAGAAGGCATCCCCTCTTTTCGTCCACTTCCATCGGTGATTTACTTGGAGCTATAGTTTTATTCACCAACATGATATGTGTTTTGCTTGGAGCGTCTTGTGTTATTTGTGTCTTTGCTTGTTAGTATGCCACAATCATCCTTGCTGTACACACCTTTTGAGAGAGCCATACATGAATTAAAATTTGATAGAACACTCTATGTGCTTCACTTATATCCTTTGAGCTAGATAATTTTGCTCTATGTGCTTCACTTATATCTTTTGAGCTAGATAATTTTGCTCTATGTGCTTCACCTATATATTTTGAGCTAGATAATTTTTATCTATGTGCTTCACTTATATCTTTTGAGCTATATAATTTTGCTCTGTGTGCTTCACTTAGATCTTTTTAGAGCACGGTGGTGGATTTGTTTTAAAGAAACTATTGATCTCTCATGCTTCACTTAAATTATTTTGAGAGTCTCTTAATAGCATGGTAATTTGCCTAATAATAATATGCTTGGTATTCAAGATTTGTGAAACTTTCTTTTGAGTGTGTTGAATACTAAGAAAAGATTGAAGCATGATAATTGTTTTGAGATATGGAGGTGATAATATTAAAGTCATGCTAGTTGAGTAGTTGTGAATTTAAAGAATACTTGTGTTGAAGTTTGTGATTCTCGTAGCATGCACGTATGGTAAACCGTTATGTGATGAAGTCGGAGCATGATTTATTTATTGATTGTCTTCCTTATGAGTGGCGGTCGGGGACGAGCGATGGTCTTTTCCTACCAATCTATCCCCCTAGGAGCATGCGCTTAATACTTTGCTTTGATAACTTCTAAATTTTTGCAATAAGTATATGAGTTCTTTATGACAAATGTTGAGTCCATGGATTATACGCACTCTCACCCTTCCACCTTTGCTAGCCTCTCTCATACCGCGCAACTTTCGCCGGTATCATACACCTACCATATACCTTCCTCAAAACAGCCACCATACCTACCTATTATGGCATTTCCATAGCCATTCCGAGATATATTGCCATGCAACTTTCCACCATCTAGTTCATCATGACACATCCATCATTGTCATATTTCTTAGCATGATCATGTAGTTGACATAGTATTTGTGGCAAAGCCACCATTCATAATTCTTTCATACTTGTCACTCTTGATTCATTGCATATCCCGGTACACCGCCGGAGGCATTCATATAGAGTCATACTTTGTTTTAGTATCGAGTTGTAATCATTGAGTTGTAAATAAATAGAAGTGTGATGATCATCATTCAATAGAGCATTGTCCTAAAAAAAGAGAGAGAAAGGCCAAAGAAAAAAAAGAAGGCCCAAAAATATATAAGTAAATAAAAAAGGGACAATGCTACTATCCTTTTTTCCACACTTGTGCTTCAAAGTAGCACCATGATATAGCGAGTCTCATACATTGTGCTTCAAAGTAGCACCATGTTCTTCATATAGAGAGTCTCATATGTTGTCACTTTCATATACTAGTGGGAATTTTACGTTATAGAACTTGGCTTGTATATTCCAATGATGGGCTTCCTCAAATTTCCCTAGGTCTTCGTGAGCAAGCAAGTTGGATGCACACCCACTAGTTTCTTTTGTTGAGCTTTCATACATTTATAGCTCTAGTGCATCCGTTGCATGGCAATCCCTACTCACTCACATTGATATCTATTGATGGGCATCTCCATAGCCCGTTGATACGCCTAGTTGATGTGAGACTATCTTCTCCTTTTTGTCTTCTCCACAAGCACCATTCTATTCCACCTATAGTGCTATATCCATGGCTCACACTCATGTATTGCGTGAAGATTGAAAAAGTTTTGAAAAAGTTAGAGTATGAAACAATTGCTTGGCTTGTCATCGGGGTTCTGCATGATTTAAATACTTTGTGTGGGGAAGATGGAGCATAGCCAGACTATATAATTTTGTAGGGATAACTTTCTTTGGCCATGTTATTTTGAGAAGACATAATTGCTTTGTTAGTATGCTTGAAGTATTATTATTTCTTATGTCAATATAAACCTTTGTCTTGAATCTTTCTAATCTGAATATTCATACCACAATTAAGAAGATTTGCATTGAAATTATGCCAAGTAGCACTCCGCATCAAAAATTCTCTTTTTATCATTTACCTACTCGAGGACGAGCAGGAATTAAGCTTGGGGATGCCTGATACGTCTCCACCGTATCTATAATTTTTGATTGCTCCATGCTATATTATCTACTGTTTTGGACTATATTGGGCTTTATTTTCCACTTTTATATTATTTTTGGGACTAACCTATTAACCGGAGGCCCAACCCAAAATTGTTGTTTTTTGCCTATTTCAGTGTTTCAGATAAACAGAATATCAAACGGAGTCCAAACGGAATAAAATCTTCGGAAACATGATTTTCTCACCGAACGTGATCCAGGAGACTTGGACCCTGTCGTGGTTCTAAGTCTGATAGT
Organism: Triticum dicoccoides; assembly: GCF_002162155.2. Taxonomy (NCBI): domain Eukaryota; kingdom Viridiplantae; phylum Streptophyta; class Magnoliopsida; order Poales; family Poaceae; genus Triticum; species Triticum dicoccoides. Next base: position 3,294,822 of record NC_041388.1, on the reverse strand, counting down.
AATGTAGGGGGGTAGGTATGGAGAGACAAGATCTTAGCTATGGAGAAGTTGTAAGCACATGAGGTTTACGAGTTTAGGCCCTTCTCGGAGGAAGTAATAGCCCTACGTCTCGGAGCCCGGAGGCGGTCAACTGGATTATGCGTGTATGAGTTATAGGGGTGCGAACCCTTTACACTGAGGAGGGGGGTGGCTTATATAGAGTCCGCCGGACCCCTCCAGCCCTCAGTTGTGTAGGGTTTTAAATACATTAAGGTGAGGCGTTACTGGTAACGCCTCTAATAAAGTGCTATGATGACCATAAAAGCTACTTAATAACCGACCGTTAGCGTGCGGAGTGCCTTTAGGTCTCCTGGCCGCCGAGTGATTGGACCTTGGTCGAGTGATTGCTTCTTGGTCGGGTGTCTTCGAGCCTGTCGAGTGAAACACCTCCAAGTCGATTGAAAGGTGATTTCTTCTTGAGATGTCCTTGGGTAGGGCAGCTAGGACAGGTCCATGACCCTACCCTAGGTACATAGCTTCATCATTAGCCCCCGAATGGATCAAGGTCTGAGTGGGGAAGGAGTTGAGCACTTCTCCGACTCATTTTTCATGCCATGAGCATATCTTGTTTTGGATCAATGAACCTGAGTGATGACAGCAACTTCCTTTTCAGTCGCCTTGATCCATTCTTAGTTTTTTGTCGAGTGAGTTTCTTTACTTGAGAGGCTCCGAGTGACGGTGTGGAGGAGATCTTCAGTCTGACAAGTTGTTCTGCTGCCCGTAGATTTCGCGGGATCCGAATTTTGGGAAGCGCATGGGACGGGGAAGGCCGCAGTAATCGGATGGGATAGGGCGGAGCCGCCTCGATCCCCACGCCACCTTTTTTGCCACGTATCACGCGCGCGACTGTTACGGGATTTGACAGGACCGCCCGGGCCTACCAGTCAGCCACTCGGAAGCGGCCTCATATAAGGCGTTGGACCGGGGTCTCTTGAACAGTGTGTCCCCATTATCTCTTCTCCTCTTCAGGCTCCTTCGTCGCGCTCGCTCTCGCCCCAGCGCCACCATTCCGTACGCGTCTTGCCTGCGATGATGGGGAAGGAGAATACGGCGGCTCTGGAGCGGGCGAAGAAGGCAACGACAAAGGCGAAGGGGAAGGCGACCGGTCGGGGCGGATCTTCCTCGCGAACCAGCCTGCCGAAGGGCTGGATCCAGGGCGACTGGATCCGCTCAATGATCACCCAAGAGGATCTCGACGACCTAGCCGAAGGAGGGCTGATCCCCCATGAATCGGCATGGCTTCCGGGGAAGGAATCCGAGCCGCAACCTCAGGAGGGTGAGCGCATTCTCCTTCCCACCCACGTCGACCGTGGATTTTCCTTGCCTCCTCACCCTTTCTTTCGGGGATTTCTGAACTTCTTTGGGGCACAACTCCACCACTTCACTCCCAACACAATCGTTTATCTCACCGCTTTTGTTTCTTTGTGCAAGAATTTCCTGGGTTGCCGGCCTCATTGGGGTCTTTTCAAGCACATTTTCACTTATCGCTCTCAGACGGTGAAAAAGGCCAATCCGAGTGACGAGAGAACTCAAATGATTCAGATGTGTGGGGGTCTTGGTGTTCATATGAGAGGGAAAAGTTCCTTTCCGGCCATGATTCTTCCCAACTCGGTTCGCGGATGGCAGTCGACCTGGTTTTACTGCAAAGACCAGTCGACGCCAGGGCAGTCGACTAGCCTCCCTCCTTTTACCATGGACCGAGTGAGGAAACCCTCCTCTTTGAAGGTGCTCCCGGAGGAGAAGGCGCAGGTGAGGGTTCTGGTCGAGTGAGTGGTCCAGCTTATCCGTGACGGGGTCACCGGTTTGGATCTCTTGGAGGTCTTCCTTCAGCGGTGCATCCAGCCTCTTCAAGCTCGAGACCATCCGATGTGGATGTATTCGGGTCTTGACGACTCCACTCGGATTCACCCAGAGGAGGTCGATGACGACACACTGGAGAAGTGGCTGTCGGGCATGACCAGAAACAAGGACAACCCCAGGGGAGCCAGGAGAGTTCCTCCATTCGACCAGTCCCATGTACCAGAGAAGGTCCGATTCCGAGCTTTTGATTGTAATCTGAATTCACTCGCGCAGCCGTCTATACCGCGTCGACTGACTTTATTCTTCCTGCTTTCTTTCAGGCCCTTATCGAAATGTATTCAATGCCCAACGGGGAGCAAGAGCAAGATCTAGAAGGGGAGGCGAGCGGCGGCGACAGTGGTGAATGGACTTCTGACGGTGAAGGGGACGGAGAAAGCGATGACTCAAGTGACGAAGAAGAAGTCGAGTCGCCACCTCGTAGGGAGAGGCGATCCAAGCTTGACCAAGAACGACCGAGCGTCCGCGAAAAGGCGACTGCTCAGGCTGGTCAGTCTTCAAAGCGTCCTCGGATCTCTTCACCAACCCCAACCGAAAAAGCGCCAAAGCATCCCAAAGTTGCAGAGCCGAAGACTCGGAAGGCGTTGCCAAAGATTAAGATTAACATCCCCGTCGCTTCCGCGTGAGTGTGTCCCTTTGTATTCACTCGACACCCCGCGCTGTTTGTTTTTCTTGTTTTAACCAGACGAACTTTGGAACTGGCAGTGCTGCTACTTCCGGGACCTCAGCTTACAGGGACGAGGATGAGGTAATGGAGGATGTGGTCACTTCCAATCAGGGTATGATTTCTGCCATTCTGTCTTTATTTGGTCGACTCAACTGCAATGTGCACCATTGGGTGATGTGATTTTGGCGATTGAACTTTGCACAGCTCCCAACATTATCAACCTCCCCGATGATGATGAAGAGCCCGAGAGGCCTTTGACGAGGAAGAATAGGCAAGCTCCTGCAAGCAAGGTGCCACAGTCGACGCCGAGGGCGGAACCAGTCGTTCAGGACACTGGTGACGCCAATCGGGGTTCTGTTACCTTCGCCGTGCCACTGTCGAGTGCCTTGCCTTCTTCGTCGACTGCTCAGGCCCCTGTCGACCCACCTTCAGTTTTTGCGACCCATCATGTTCCAGAGGACGAAGTGAATGCTGCCAAGGAAGCCATACGCCAGGCGGGCATCATGATGGAGAAGATGAAGATGGTGCGGGATGCCAGTCAGGCCGCCTACGACGCTAGCTCGGCTCTCCAAAGCAATGTTCAGGTTAGTTGGTCACCGCTTGTTCTGTTAGGATATGCTATCTGAAGACTCTTTCCGAAAATCTTTGCATCTGTACACCCACTGGGTGCGTCGATTGAATTTTTGAACTAGTGGGGGCACGCTGAGTGCACCCACTAGGTGTAGCCCCCGAGACTACGGTGGACTGCTGGCAGTCGACTGTAGTCTTTGTATTTTGTCGAGTGTAAACCAAACTGGTAGTTTGTCTCTTCCACTCGGTCTGGTCGAGTGGGATCAGTACCGGTGGGGGCACGCAAAGTGCACCCACTGGGTGTAGTTCCCGAGACCGCGGTCGACTGCTGGTAGTCGACTGTGGTATGAGTTCTTCTTTCTCTCCCCCTTTTTTTACTCCTTGCACTCGACTCCGGTGGGCCGGTCGAGTGGGATCAGAACCGGTGGGGGCATGCAAAGTGCACCCACTGGGTGTAGTCCCCGAGACTATGGTGGACTGCGGGCAGTCGATCGTAGTCTTAGTACTTATTGTCTTTGTCGTTTTTCGCTGTAAAATAACTTCTCCTCTTTGATTGCAGAAATCTTGTGATCTTGGAGCTTGCTTTGCTGACTTGGAGAAATAGCAGATCCAACTGAACCTTGACTTGGAGCTGGCCAAGACAAAGCTGCAAAAGGCCAAGGACGGCGCCAATGGTAAGACGAGTTTGTCGACTGGTTTGTCTTAGGCTTGAGTACCCTTTTGCTCTTTCTGAATCAAGCATCATTTCTTTGCAGAAAAACTGAGAGAAGCTCTGGCGAAGAAGGATCAGGATTTGGCTGCTGCTCGAAAGGAAGCTGATGACAGGACTGCTCTGGCTGAACAGAAACTGGCTTCGGTCAGCCAGCTAGAAGAAGAGAATACCAAGATGAAATATGCTCTGAACGAAGCCAACAAGGAGTGCACGCGCTTGAAGAAGGACAATCTCAACCTGTACGAGAATATGGAAGGCATCGCTCGCAGGAGGGACGATCTGGAGAGATATCTGAGGAGCCTTGCCAAGAAGTTGTTCATCAAGCTTGAAGGTACACATTTTGTTCCAACTGATTTTTTTTGTCGACTCAGTGTACGAAAATTGACTTATCCTTGGATCGTGAATGTAGAGTTTTGCCAGAACTTCGAGGAGGAGACTGGGCGGATTGAGCCAGGTTTGGACCCAATCAATTCTCCCGTGAAAGATGAAACTGCCATGAATCTGCTCCGACTGGAATTCCGCATCGACGGTGTTGTGGACTACTTGGCTCGACTGAAGGTCGCCACGTCACGGATCGACCCGGCACTTTGGCCAGAGGCCACGCTCCAGAATGATCTTGAGTCCCTGATGACTCGACCTAACGAGATCCCTGACCGAGTGCAGGAGTGGAAGAAATCTTCTGTCCGGTGTGGTGCTGATGTGGCTCTGTCTTTGGTTCGTGTCCATTGCAAGGAGGTGCGACAAGATAAGCTGGCAGCAATCAAGGTCGCCAACACCCAGAAGCATGACTTCCGATCTTTTATGGAGACTTTCATCGCTGCAGCCACTCGGATCGCCGACGGTGTCGACCTAGACGAGTTCGTCGAGCCTGCTAGTCCTCCTCCCACGGAGTGAACAAACTTTTATGCCTCACCTTAAATTTTCCTCGGAATGCCGAGTGGTTTTTGTAACCGTTAAACTCTTTCGGGCTGAATGCCCGAGCACTTCGATCTGTGGTCCGGAACCTTTAGGATTTATCTGAACTTAGTTTATCGTTGAATATCTTCATGAATCCTCCGTCGAGTGGAAATCGTTCTTCACTCGAGACAACTTTTGTATTTCTAGTGCAACTCCGAAGGAGAAGGTAGTAGTCGACCTGCACCTCGTCGTCCTTGCGGGTCGGTGATGGAGCGCACATTGTATTTGTGGCGAAGCTCCCAAGGAGAAGGTGGTAGTAGACCTACACCTCGTCGTCCTTGCGGAGTGGGATGGAGCGCACATTCTATTTGTGGTGAAGCTCCCAAGGAGAAGGTGGCAGTCGACCTGCACCTCGTTGTCCTTGCGGAGCGGGATGGAGCGTACATTGTATTTGTGGCGAAGCTCCCAAAGAGAAGGTGGTAGTCGACCTGCACCTCGTCGTCCTTGAGGATTGAGATGTGTTTCGTACTTAGGCGAGTACTAGACTGCAGCTAAGCCCCCGAGTGGGAGGCTGGCTCACCACTCGGTAGGATTTTCAAATACTTCGGCGAGTACTGGACTGCAGCTAAGCCCCCCAGCGGGAGGGTCGCTCACCACTCGGTAGGATTTTCAAATACTTAGGCGAGTACTGGACTGCAGCTAAGCCCCCGAGCGGGAGGGTCGCTCACCACTCGGTAGGATTTTCAAATACTTAGGCGAGTACTGGACTGCAGCTAAGCCCCCGAGCGGGAGGGTCGCTCACCTCTCGGTAGGATTTTCAAATACTTAGGCAAGTACTGGACTGCAGCTAAGCCCCCGAGTGGGAGGGTTGCTCACC
>NC_041388.1:3280235-3288949 GCF_002162155.2 Triticum dicoccoides | reverse complement strand
GGAGGGTCGCTCACCATTCGGTAGGATTTTTCAAACTTAGGCGAGTACTGGACTGCAGCTAAGCCCCCGAGTGGGAGGCTGGCTCGCCACTCGGTAGGATTTTCAAATATTTAGGCGAGTACTGGACTGCAGCTAAGCCCCCGAGTGGGAGGCTGGCTCGCCACTCGATAGGATTTTCAAATACTTAGGCGAGTACTGGACTGCAGCTAAGCCCCCGAGTGGGAGGGTTGTTCTCCACTCGGTAGGATTTTCAAATACTTAGGCGAAACGGGTTCGCAGCTAAGCCTCCGAGTGGAAGGCTGGCTCACCACTCGGTAGGAAATTATTTTTACAAACTTAGGCGAAACGGATTCGCATCTAAGCCACCGGCTGGGGGATTTCTCACACAAACAAAAGCAATAACAATCACTGGGAAAAGTATACCGCTCTTGTCTTTGATAAATAAACTACATAAGTTTTTATTATTACATCTCATCCGAGTGAGAATTCAAGTATAAAAGGGGTGGAGCAGCTCCGCATTCCAGGCTCGTGGCTCATCAATCTGGCGATGGACATTATAAAGGTGGTACGCTCCATTGTGGAGAACTCTGGTGACTATGAAGGGACCTTCCCAAGTGGGAGCGAGTTTGTGTGGTTTCTGTTGATCCACTCAGAGGACCAAGTCTCCTTCTTGGAAGGCTCGACTCTTCACATTTCTGGCATGGAATCGACGGAAGTCTTGCTGATAGATGGTCGATCGGATCATGTCCATTTCTCTTTCTTCTTCCAGGAGGTCGACTGCGTCCTGCCGGGCTTGTTCTGCTTCATCTTCAGAGTAGAGCTCGACTCGGGGTGAGTTGTGAAGCAGGTCACTTGGCAAAACTGCTTCGGCCCCGTAGACCAGAAAGAATGGGGTTCTCCCGATCGATCGGTTCGGGGTTGTCCTCAATCCCCAAAGGACTGATGGAAGCTCGTTGACCCATGCACCTGCTGCGTGCTTGAGATCGCACATCAATCGAGGTTTTAGCCCTTTGAGAATTAGGCCGTTTGCCCTTTCCACCTGTCCATTCGACTGGGGGTGAGCGACCGAAGCATAGTCGACTCGTGTGCCCTGAGAGGCGCAAAAGGCCCTGAATTTGTCGGAATCGAAGTTTGACCCATTGTCAGTGATGATGCTGTGCGGAACTCCATATCTGAATATCAACTCTCTGATGAAACTGATAGTAGTGCAAGCATCAAGATTCTTGATAGGCTTAGCTTCAATCCATTTGGTGAACTTGTCGACTGCTACTAGCACATGAGTGAAGCTGCTCCTGCCCGTTCTCAGTGGTCCAACCATGTCCAGCCCCCAAACAGCGAAGGGCCAGACGAGCGGAAAGGTTTTCAGGGCTGAGGCGGGCTTGTGCGACATATTGGAGTAATACTGACATCCTTCACATTTGTCGACTATCTCTTTTGCCATTTCATTGGCCCTTGGCCAGTAGAATCCCGCTCGGTATGCTTTAGCCACAATGGTCCGAGAGGACGCATGATGATCACAGGTCCCCGAGTGGATATCATCAAGGATCATCTGACCTTCTTCTGGTGTTATACACTTCTGACTAACTCCAGTCGCGCTTTCTCTATACAACTGTCCCTTTATGACTGTAAAGGCCTTGGATCGACGGATGATCTGTCGAGCCTCTTCCTCGTCCTCTGGGAGTTCTTTCCTTAGGATGTACGCGATGTACGTTATTGTACAGTCGGGAGTGATGATCAAGACTTCCATGACCAGGTCGACAAGAGCTGGAACTTCAACTTCAGTTTGATCCGTGGCACTTTTTGGCTGCGGGGCTTCTTCAGTAAAGGGATCCTCCTAAACTGATGGTGTGTGGATGTGTTCCAAAAACACATTGCTGGGAATGGCTTCTCTTTTGGAACCTATTTTCGCCAAATCATCGGCTGCTTGATTTTTCAGTCGGGGTATGTGATGAAGTTCTAACCCCTCGAATTTCTTCTCCAGCTTTCTCACTGCATTGCAATAACCAGTCATGGCTGGACTTCTGACGTCCCACTCCTTCATCACCTGATTAACCACCAAATCTAAGTCGCCATAGACCATGAGGCGACGAACGCCGAGCGAGATGGCCATGCGCAACCCATATAAAAGTGCTTCATATTCTGCCTTGTTATTGGAGGAATCAAAGTGGATTTGAAGAACATATCTGAGCTTATCCCCTCGGGGGGAAACCAATACCACTCCGGCACCAGAACCATTGAGCATTTTGGAACCTTCGAAGAACATGGTCCAATGCTCCGAGTGAACTTGAGTCGGTAGTTGCTGTTCAATCCACTCGGCGACGAAATCTGCTATTGCTTGGGACTTGATAGCTTTCCTTGCCTCAAACTTGATATCTATAGGAAGGAGTTCAATCGCCCATTTTGCCACTCGACCAGTCGCATCTCTGTTATGTAGGATCTCTGACAATGGAGCATCGCTGACGACTGTAATGGAATGATCAGAGAAGTAGTGAGCGACCTTCTTTGTGGTCATATAAATCCCATATACAAGCTTCTGATAGTGAGGATATATTTGCTTCGATGGGGTCAAAACTTTAGAAATATAATACACTGGGCGCTGAACTTTGAAGGCTTATCCTTCTTCTGCCCTCTCGACCATCAGTACCGTACTGACGACTTGTCCCGTGGCTGCGATGTAAAGCAGCAAAGGCTCTTTGCTGATTGGGGCAGCAAGCACCGGCTGGGTGGAGAGCAGAGCTTTGAGCTCTGCAAATGCTGCATCAGCTTCAGGAGTCCACTCGAACTTGTCTGACTTCTTCATCAATCGGTAAAGAGGAAATGCCTTTTCACCAAGACGAGAGATGAATCGACTTAAAGCGGCCAAGCAACCAGTAAGCTTTTGGACGTCGTGCACTCGCACAGGACTTTTCATTCGGAGTATAGTACCGACTTTTTTCGGATTTGCGTCGATTCCCCGTTCGGAAACGAGGAACCCGAGTAACTTTCCACCAGGAACTCCGAATGTGCACTTTGATGGATTAAGCTTGATGTCATACCTCCTGAGGTTGGCAAAGGTTTCAGCAAGGTCAGTCAGCAGGTCGGAACCCTTCCGTGACTTGACCACAATATCATCCATGTATGCTTCCACATTCCGACTGATTTGAGTGAGCAAACACTTCTGAATCATCCTCATGAATGTGGCTCCGGCAATCTTGAGGCCGAATGGCATGGTAACATAACAGAAGCACCCGAATGGAGTGATGAAAGATGTTTTGATCTCGTCAGGTCCATACAGACGGATCTGATGGTACCCGGAATAGGCATCTAAAAAAGACAGTTGCTCACATCCCGCAGTCGAGTTGACTATCTGGTCGATGCGGGGGAGAGGAAAATGATCTTTTGGGCAGGCCCGATTGATATGTTTAAAGTCAATGCACATGCGAAGTGACTTATCCTTCTTGGGGACCATGACAACGTTGGCGAGCCACTCAGAGTGGTAGATCTCTCGGATGAACTCCGCTGCTAAGAGCCGAGCCACCTCCTCACCAATAGCTTTTCTCTTCTGGACGATGGACCGTCGGAGATATTCTTTGACAGGTTTTATTTTTGAGTCGACTCGTAGGCGATGCTCAGCCAGCTCCCTGGGAACACCTGGCATGTCAGAAGGCTTCCATGCGAAAATGTCCCAGTTCTCATGGAGGAACTGGATGAGCGCTTCTTCCTATTTGGAGTCAAGTGTTGTTGAGATATGAGTTGGAGTAGCGCTGGGATCGGTCGGGTGGATGTGAGCTGTCTTCGTTTCGCCAGATGACTGAAAATCTGATTCTGTAGCGGACTTCTTGGCTCGCAACAAATCACTTGGGTCTGCAGTCTTCTGGTATTCCTGCAGCTCCACCACTGCCATCTGAGCATCAGCGATCTTTGAACCTTTCTGAAAACATTCTTCTGCTTTCTTCCGATTGCCCGTAACAGTGATCACACCTTTGGGGCCAGACATCTTCAATTTGAGATACACATAACATGGTCGGGCCATGAAGCGTGCATAAGCCGGCCTGCCCAAAATAGCGTGATAGGCACTCTGGAAGTCTACAACTTCGAACGTCAACTTTTCTTTGCGGTAATTCTTGGAATCACCGAAAACCACATCAAGAGCAATCTGGCCGAGTGATTCAGCCTTCTTCCCAGGAATGACTCCATGGAAACTCATGTTGCTGGTACTGAGTCTGGACATCGGAATGCCCATCCCTTTCAATGTCTCAGCATATAGTATGTTCAAACCACTGCCACCATCCATCAAGACTTTGGTCAGTCGAGTGCCTTCAACAACTGGGTCGACCACCAAAGCTTGCCTCCCAGGGGTGGCAATGTGCGTTGGGTGATCAGACCGGTCGAATGTGATGGCAGTCTGAGACCACTTCAGATAACTAGGTGTCGTCGGAGCAACCATATTCACCTCTCGGTTGATAACTTTCAGTCGACTTTTGCTTTCAACATCAGCAAAAATCATAAGGGTGGAATTGACCTGGGGGTATCCATCGTCGCTATCTTCCTTGTCCTCAACTTTGTCCGACTCCTTTTCCTTATCTTTGGGTTGCTTGCCCTGGAACTGCTAGATCAAGAGTCGACACTGTCGAGTAGTATGTTTCGGGTAAATGAAATTACCCTCTTCATCTTTCTTGGTGTGGATGTGACATGGCAAATCCAACACATCATTTCCGTCCTTGCCTTTAACTTTCTTGGGGTTCCAAGGTCCTTTGGGTTTCCCCTTAAACTTTCCTTGAGTTACAGCCAAGGCTTCCCCAGGAGCAGCTGGCTCGGCTTTCCGCTTCTGTTTCCGATTGCAATTTCTTCCTCCGGTTTCTTGAGAGACTGACTTGAGCTTGCCGCTCCTGATTCGATCCTCATCTTCACCATTAGCGTACTTGGTGGCAATCTCCATCATCCGATTCAGGGACATGTCTCCGGCTCGACCGAATTTCAGATTCAGTTCTCTATACTTGACACCTTCTTTGAAGGCACAGACCGCTTGATGGTCAGGCACATTCTCTACCGTGTGATGTAACGTGATCCATCTCTGGATGTAATCCCTCAAAGTTTCATTCGGCTTCTGCACGCAGGACCGCAGTTCCGTCAGCCCTGCCGGTCGCTTGCATGTTCCTTCAAATGTGGTGACAAACACTCGGGAGAGATCTTCCCAAGTGTAAATGCTGTTGGGTGCTAACTGATTCAGCCATGCTCTTGCCGAGCCCTCCATCATGAGAGGCAAGTGCTTCATGGCCACTTCATCATTGCCACCGTCAATATGGATGGCCACTCGGTAGTCTTCAAGCCAAGTATCGGGCTTGGACTCACCAGTGAACTTACTGACCCCAGTTGCCAACCTGAAGTTGGGAGGAATCACAGCGGCCCTGATGACTCTACTAAATCACTCTGGCCCCGAAACATGTACTCTGCTGCTGGTAGGTGCATCTCTGTCATGACCTTCTCAGTGAGCTTTGTTCCTGTCGACCAAACCTTGAACTAGAATGGATCTCGCATCAAAGCCTGGTTCCCTGGGGTCGACTGGAATCCTCCGCCCAACACTATGAGGGCTCCTGTCATCCTGCTGTCGAGGCACATACGACCCGCTCCTCGGGGGAGGGGTGGGCACTCGACGTCGATCGTCACGATCGAATCGGTGATCATACTGCTCATGGTTCCCGTACTGATTTCGCCGGTCCCCACGTCCCTCACGCCTCGGGGGCGATCTTGGGCTATGAGCCGACTGGACTGTGTCTGCAGCTATGAATCATGTTCCGCGACTGAGAAACAGCGGAATTCTGGTCTCCTGCTGCCCGGAGTAACGCTCTGATCTGCAGCAAGCCTCTGCCAGCCTCCGACTGGGAAGGCTGAATCGACTCTGCTATACGGGCTACAACTGCTAAGTTTTGAATCGGAGTTCGATATACCTGCGGGGGCGGAAAGAGCTAACGTCGACTGGATTCTGGAACCCGTTATCGCGCATGGTCGTCGAGTGCTCGCTGGAGGTTCTCTAGTCTAGTGCGCTCGACCAAGTTTGCCAGGCACGCGTCCTCCAGGGCACGAGCCTTGGGGGTTTCTCCAACGATAGGAGTGTGCAGTGCATCGATGTTCCGGGGACGAAGTTCTTCTCTCTGCAGCGACGTGAGAGGCTCGGGGAGATATTCCTCATGGGGACGTGACGGGTCGCCTCCACCTGCGCCTCCGTCGGTGCGGGGAAAACCGGGAGGACTGGGCGGTCCATCGACCATCAGAACCTCCGCCGCCGGATCACTGCTGTCGCACTCGAATGTGGTCTCTGCGGAGCCAGTCGACAGGTCGAACAGGCCGTAGAGGGATTCGTCGGGCTCGATCGCCGCGACTTGAGGGGTGGCCGACTGGCGTGCCACCGTGTGCCTCACCCACCGCTGAAGTCTCGACCGACCGGAGCGCTTGCGCCGGCGGGAAACGGGGAGGGAGGACACCACAGGAGCCGACCGATAGTGGGTCGACGGTTGCCGCAAGAGGACGCCACGGACGCACGCACAAAAGTGCGTTGCCCCTCGGACAGGGAGTGCGTCCACGTTGAGCGGAGCCTCCTGAAGCCAAGCGGAGTCGTCGGCGATGAACGTGAGCGCGCCGAGACAGATCTCGCCAAAACTCTGCCAGAAACCATGATGATATGGATCGGAAAAGATCACAACTCCTCCAAAAAATCGCTAAAACACCTGCCCCACGGTGGGCGCCAACTGTCGTGGTTCTAAGTCTGACAGTAATGTAGGGGGGTAGGTATGGAGAGACAAGATCTTAGCTATGGAGAAGTTGTAAGCACACGAGGTTTACGAGTTCATGCCCTTCTCCGAGGAAGTAATAGCGCTACGTCTCGGAGCCGGGAGGCGGTCGACTGGATTATGCGTGTATGAGTTATAGGGGTGCAAACCCTTTACACTGAGGAGGGGGGTGGCTTATATAGAGTCCGCCGGACCCCTCCGGCCCTCAGTTGTGCAGGGTTTTAAATACATTAAGGTGAGGCGTTACTGGTAATGCCTCTAATAAAGTGCTATGATGCCCATAAAAGCTACTTAATAACCGACCGTTAGCGTGCGGAGTGTCTTTAGGTCTCCTGGACGCCGAGTGATTGGACCTTGGTTGAGTGATTGCTTCTTGGTCAAGTGTCTTCGAGTCTGTCGAGTGAAACACCTCCAAGTCGATTGAAAGGTGATTTCTTCTTGAGATGTCCTTGGGTAGGGCAGCTGGGACAGGTCCATGACCCTACCCTAGGTACATAGCTTCATCAGACCCTACTGCAAGGGATCAAAGAGGTGGTCACGAGGGTGGGGGGCGCACCCCCTAGGGCGCGCCCCTGCCTTGTGGGTCCCTCGGTGCTCCACCGACGTACTCCTTCCTCCTATATATACACACGTACCCCCAAACAATCAGAACAGGAGCCAAAAACCTAATTCCACCGCCGCAACTTTCTGTATCCATGAGATCCCATCTTAGGGCCTATTCCGGAGCTCCGCCGGAAGAGGGCCGTCATCACGGAGGGCTTCTACATCATCCTAGCCCCTCCGATGAAGTGTGAGTAGTTTAGCTCAGACCTTCGGGTCCATAGTTAGTAGCTAGATGGCTTCTTCTCTCTCTTTGAATCTCAATACAAAGTTCTCCCCCTCTCTTGTGGAGATATATTCGATGTAATCTTCTTTTTTGTGGTGTGTTTGTTGAGACCGATGAATTGTGGGTTTATGATCAAGTCTCTCTATGAATAATATTTGAATCTTCTCTGAATTATTTTATGTACGATTGGTTATCTTTGCAAGTCTCTTCGAATTATCCATTTGGTTTGGCCAACTAGATTGGTAGTTCTTGCCATGGGAGAAGTGCTTAGCTTTGGGTTCGATCTTGCGGTGTCCTTACCCAGTGATAGAAGGGGCAGCAAGGCACGTATTGTATCGTTGCCATCGAGGATAACAAGATGGGGTTTATTTCATATTGCATGAATTTATCTCTCTACATCATGTCATCTTGCTTAAGGCGTTACTCTGTGTTTAACTTAATACTCTAGATGCATGCTGGATAGCAGTCGATGAGTGGAGTAATAGTAGTAGATGCAGAATCGTTTCGATCTACTTGTCACGGAAGTGATTCCTATATACATGATCATGCCTAGATATTCTCATAATTATGCTCAATTCTATCAATTGCTCAATAGTAATTTGTTCACCCACCGTAGAATACTTATGCTCTTGAGAGAAGCCACTAGTGAAACCTATGGCCCCCCGGGTCTATTCTCATCATATCAATCTCCATCACTTTTATATTGTTTTGCTTTTTTACTTTGCCTTTACTTTTTACTTTGCATCTTTATACCAAAAATACCAAAATATTCTATCTATCAGATCTCACTCTCGTAAGTGACCGTGAAGGGCTTGACAACCCCTAATCGTGTTGGTTGCGAGTAGCTATCAGTTTGTGCAGGTAGAGGGACTTGAGTGTGGCCTCCTACTGGATTGATACCTTGGTTCTCAAAAACTGAGGGAAATACTTATGCTACTCTGCTGCATCATCCCTTCCTCTTCGGGGAAAACCAACGCAAGCTCAAGACGTAGCAGGGGACAGAGATGACATAAGACAAGACACTTACTCATCCTCCGCCTCTCCTTCCGCGGCCTTCCTCTTCCTCCTTGGGCTAAGAGACCCGAGGTCGAAGAAGACCTTCATGTTGTCATCTGCACGAG
>NC_041388.1:3218398-3279708 GCF_002162155.2 Triticum dicoccoides | reverse complement strand
TTGGACGAAGAAGAGGCAGCTGGTTTCTTCTTCGCCACCGCAACCTTCAATGCCTTCCCTGCCACCGCGGCCCTCGTCTGGCGCATGAGCGCCTCCGGAGGTTGTTGCGGTTGTGCGGCCCTGCCGGGCCGGACCGACTCACCAGAGACGGCCCGCCGCAGGACACCACCGGCTCCGTCATTCATCCCACATCTCCTTCTAGGTGCCCTGTGGATACGTCCCCTTCTCCAGGGTACTTGCGATCCAAGTGGCACAACCAGAGATGGCGCCTCCCTTCTGGATCCGAGGATAAAAGTAGTGGCGGAAGAGCGCCATGCTGGGAAGCACTCCGGCGAAGCCCTCGCAGAGATGGGCAAAAAGAGCCAAGCACGCCACGGCGTCTGGAGTACAATCTAGAAGATGGAAGCCGTAGGTGTGCATGATGTCGTTGAAGAAATCAGAGAAAGGGGGCAGAGGCCGCAGGAAAAGTAGTCGACGAAGAATGGGTACCGATTCGGGGCGGCCTTGGCGCAACTGGCGGGGATGAACCGCGTGGCCGGATGCCCCGTCGTCTCTCCCCACATCTTGCACCCCCACAGGGGCCTGAAGTTGTCCCGGAGATGGACCGCGTTGACCGTCGAGGGGAAGTAAGCGACCCACGTCCGCCGCGCCGCCGACTCGCTCTCCGGCGGCTCCGTCCCCTCGGCATCCCTGGCCACTCCTTTGCTCTTGCTAGCCTTGGGTGCCATGGCGGCTGCGAGAGGTGGAGGAGAATGGGCAGCGAAAACACGGTGGCGGCGAGCGAGAGCGAAAGCTTGAGGAAGAAGGAGGGGACGGTGGTTCCGAGATTGGAGAAGACACAGAGGGTAAATGAGCAGCGTGCCCGCGGTTGTTCCCTTTTACGAGGAAGGTGCGGGCCGCCTCTTTACCATGATGTGACGCATGCATGTGGAAACCGCCCCACGCACGACCCCCACGTCACGCATGACCCTCCACATCACGCGTTCAACGCGGGTCGTGGGGAAGCGGAACGGACGGGAAATTACTGCGGTAAAAATCCAGCCCACCTGCCCACGCACCGTTCTGGGCCTAGCCCAACAATGCGTCGCGCTTATGTGTGGCCTAGGCCCGGGGCTCCTATCAGTGTACAAAAGTAGGGGTTCTCCTTTTGCACCCCTTTACTTGTGCACGGGCAGTCAGAGCCGCGCCCACGGCCACAGTAAGCAAGGTAGAGGAGGGATGCCGGAGCACAAGACGACCAGAGCAACGCCAAGACCAGAGACGCAAAGAAAGCAAGAGGGCGAGGTGGACTCCCCCGGCACCTCCGTGGTGGCATGCAGATCTTTGTAGAGATCATAGATACACAAGATCAGATGAGAACCAGAAGACGACGACCCTTGGCAAGATCCTTGCCAACGAGATCCACAAGACCCCCGGCAAGACCCTTGCCAGGGACGACCGTGGTGCCGCAGTGAGACCCTTGCCAGGCCCTCGGCAAGACCCTTGCCGAAGATGCCCGCGGGGCCACGGCCAGGCCCGCATCTGCCAAAGCCTCCACCGCCGCTCCCATGTAGCTGCCAGCTCGACCAGCTAAGCAGGCCTCGGCGCGGCAGCGCGCGGCTACACCAACTCAGTAAGCACCTTCATGGTGGCATGCAGATCTTCGTGAAGGCTCCACCACCACGCCAGCCCAGCAGCTAGCCAACGTGCTGTTACGATGCCTCGTCAGCTTGAACGCGTCGGAGCCAGGCGAGGCGACGACAGCTGGGACGAGCTTCTTTGACGTCCCCGATAAAGCAAGAGGGGCACGTCGACAACACATTAAATGAGTTTGTCCGACGATGCCAGGGGATAGATTCAGCCTCTGTACACCTTTCCACCTCCTGTGTGCCATTGTGGCAACCCCTTTTTGTCTCTAAAAGGAGGCCCGAGGCATATGGGAGGGGGATTCGGATCTTTTGGACTAGGGAGCTACTGCATCTAGTTCAAGAACACAAGAACACCTAAATACACATCAAAGTAGGACTAGGGTTTTACGCGTCTCCGCGGCCCGAACCTGGGTAAACGA
Organism: Triticum dicoccoides; assembly: GCF_002162155.2. Lineage (NCBI taxonomy): Eukaryota > Viridiplantae > Streptophyta > Magnoliopsida > Poales > Poaceae > Triticum > Triticum dicoccoides. The sequence continues at coordinate 3,277,661 of NC_041388.1, read as the reverse complement.
CTTGTGTGCTGACCGCCAGACCCGCTCTTCGCACAACCCTGCGCCCGCCAACCGTAGAAGGGATCCAAGTGACCCCAGAGGTGTCATTTCTCACTGACACCATACCATAGCACCATGCCATCCGTCATGTTTTTCAAGCACATATTTCATTGTTCTATAGTCGATAACCCAGTAAATGACGCGTTTGTGATTGACTATTGCCACGCATTGCATTGAAATCTCTGCCCATTCCTTGTAAAAGGCTTGAGAAATTACTAAGTACCATGAGTATGGTTTTTCCAGACCGTTCTTGTGCACCCTTTCATGCACCAATTTTTTGAATTTGAATTATGTGCATTAATGCCTACAAAATGCACATAATCCCCTAAATATTGTAAATGAACCCGGAAAAGTGTCAAATTTGAACACGATGATTAGCAGGGTTTATGTTCATCGTAGAAAAAAACTCATGGATGAAGGACAAAGGAAATTTGGATTCCCATTCAATCTCGGTGATTTACTATCGCACACGATTCATCTCCGTCGCCTCTGCGAACCGTGTGTGTTCACTCACACATGCAGAAGGAAAAGAAAACCCTCGCCCACTCCGTCCCCACTCACTCGCCGCAGACTCCTCTGCAACTCTGCACCCTAAGCTCGACGGCTGTTGGCAGCGGGCGTAGGTCGCGCTCCAAACGGCACTGGATTTCTCCTCCACCGCTTTCCACCGCCTATCTGCACCGACATTGTAGACTCTGGTCGATTGGGGTTTCTGTGGGATTGGGCCGGGGGTTTTTCTCATGGAGAAGGTAATCAACTTAAGTAGCAAAATATTCACTCATCTCTTATCGCAGTTCGTCTGTCTTTGTTAATCAACCGGCGGAAATCACCGTGGAATCATTTTTGTTCTAGCTGATTCGTGTGTGTTCATTCATGTGTGCATAGTGTGAGCACAAATCGGGCAACTGTGGTCATGGCTAGTCAGAAACGAAGTTCTATCTCACCATTCTGGATGACTTCAGGGAGCGCTCGGTATGTTCAATCTCAACCTACCACGGTCGGCATGGCCTAAATTTGTGAACATATACCGTCTATTGCTACATTATCTATATATTTGCACAAAATCTTTGTTACATTATCTATTTTTAATTCTATATTTTTGTACTTTGCTTGCATCTATATATGGATATGTTCTATTAGTTACTCCCATATTTTCATCTTGCTCGGTTATTTCAATATATCTAATTTACGATCTTAATTTTCATTTCAAGCAGTACATCCCTTGCTTTGCAAGAACAGGAGTAGAAGGAAATCTTGGGCTTTACTTTGCTGATGACTCCCAGGATGTCATATTGACAACGCCACATGGATTTACAATGACGGTTAGCGTAAAACTTGATAAAGATGGTCACTCCTATTTTAATATGGTCCTTTGGAGAAAAATGTCTAAGTGTTATGAACTGAAAGCTGGCAATGAAATTCTAGTGCGTGCACCAAAGCCTGGTCTAATTAACATGGATGTTTACTTCCCCAACGTCATTAGCCAATAAAAGTCTGATCACGGTTAGTGTCCTTTCAACTTTCTCCATGCTGTCATATGACTATTTAAGCAACCAATTGATCACTATTTAAGCAACCAATTGTGATATCATATTCTAACTCCGTTTCTAGACAGTAACAAATTTTGTTTACCAATTTATGCACACTATATATTATTCTGCCATGTTCTGAATAAATAATACCTTTCCACCTTTTAAGGAGGATATGTTGGATGCATAGTGAATGATCTATATGTTACTAAGTGTACCAAATTTTACTGGAAGGACATGAAGCATGTCATAAACTTTGTTGATAATTTGACAAAGATAGCACAGTGTATGAATGCTGGATTTTGGATGAGATTAATTAGACCTATGGTGCACACACTGAACAAGACCAATTGTGTGTGCAAAGCGCTGGTAAAAAGTCTTATTTTAATGTTGATGCTCATAAACTATATATATCTTCAATGATATGTTACAATTGTTTTTTATTCTACATGTCAACAGAAATTGCCCCCTGTAGCCGTTCCTGGATCGAGTTCCCGGCGTGGTCGAATTACACTTGTGCCCGCTAATAACGCCAAAGTGATTGCAAGGTACTGCATTTCCCGCAAAAATGGAACCATTCAAATTAACAAGTTCTCGCTTCTCGTGGCAATGCATCCATATTGGAAAATTGGGGACACTGTTCTACTCCTGCTCTACCAAGGCACAGGAGGGCTCTTCCTTTTCATTGACGAGATGCCAAGTCGCCGTGATCAAACTGCTTCCAGTGGATAGTTGTTGTTTTTGGCCCTCAGCCTCTTAAAATGTGCTAGTTGTTACTATATATGTTAAGTATGTAGATATGGACCATATGGTTGTTGGCCCTTAGCCTCTTAAAATGTGATAGTTGTTACTATGTTAAGTATGTAGATATGGACCATATGGTTGTCAAAACCGTGTTATGAAGATCCTCCTTTTGTCAAATAGTGTAACCAATATATATATGTTACTCAAATGTTGTTACCCAAGTTCATAAATTTTCATGGAAAGTATTAGTATCGTACACAATTCATTGTGTTTAAGCGTGTGTCCGATGTCCAGAAGGCATTTCCTTATTAACTGTCCATATTGCAAATTCACACACATGTTCACATAAGGAAACGTATGTGTAACATACTAATCATCGCACACGAGTACTCGCAGACGCATCGTGTGCGATACTCCTAGCCACCGCAAGAAACTAGTTTGCATTTTTCATAGTTTTTTGTACACACATAATCACACACTAAGTAACGATATTAACCGTCTGTATTGTAACTTCTCATCGCAATCAGTTCATACGAGTCGGCTGTTTGCCACGTATCACACACATCTTGTTTACAAGACTCGTTTGTGTTCTTTTGGCTCATCGCAAACAGTTCATCCATGTGAATTGTATGCTACATATCACACACATATTGTTAAGTTGAACCGTTTTTGTTGTGTTCCCTAATCAAAATCAGTTCGTCCGAGTTAACCGTATGTCATATATCACACACACATTCATATGGCTGCCCGTTTCTGTTGTTCTACCTCATCGCAAACAGTTCAAATGGATTAACCGTGTGTCCTGCATCGCACACACATTGTTATGGCTGCCTGTTTCTATGTTTCTGCCTCATCGCAGACAGTTTGAATGGATTAACCATATGCCCTGCATCGCACATGCAACTAAAATCTTAACCGTTTTTATGCATCCATCATCGCAAACGTCTTGCATCTTTTTTGACCTGTTTTTTACACCACCGTTTGCGATTATTGCATCGCACACAGTTTCGGCAAAGGGTCTCTGATCGTAGTGTCGCGTTAGCAGTCTCGTGCAGTAGTGATTTTACGAAAAGCACCATGAATAAATTATGAACTACCATCAGTCATTAAGTATCTAGGGACTCCAAACCTCGGAAAAATAACTTCTTTAAGCATCTTAATAGAGGTGTTATGATCAGCACTCCTAGTTGGAATAGCTTCTACCCACTTAGTAACGTAATCAACAACAACTAAAATATGTGTATACCCATTAGAGGAAGGAAACGGTCCCATATAAGCAAAACCCCAAACATCAAATGGTTCAATAACAAGTGAATAATTCATAGGCATTTCTTGACGTCTACTAATATTACCAATTCTTTGACATTCATCACAAGACAAGATAAACTTACGGGCATCCTTGAAAAGAGTATGCCAATAAATACCGGATTGCAATACCTTATGTGCAGTTCTATCTCCAGCGTGGTGTCCTCCATAAGCCTTGGAGTGACACTTGCGTAGGATCTGTTCCTATTCATGCTCAGGTACACAACGTCTAATAACACCATCTACTCCTTTATAAAGGTGTGGATCATCCCAGAAGTAATGTCTTAAATCATAGAATTTTTTTTCTTTTGCTGATATATGAAACTTGGTGGTATAAAATTAGGAACAATGTAATTAGCATAATCAGCATAGCATGGAGCAGTACGAGAAGCATTTATGACAGCTAATTGTTCATCAAGAAAGCTATCATCAATAGGTAGTGGGTCATCAAGAACATTCTCTAACCTAGATAAGTTGTCTGCAACGGGGTTCTCAGCTCCCTTTCTATCAATAATATGCAAATCAAATTCTTGTAGTAAGAGCACCCATCTAATAAGTCTAGGTGTAGCATCTTTCTTTTCCATAAGATATTTAATAGCAGCATGATCGGTGTGAACAGTTACTTTAGAATCAACAATATAAGGTGTGAACTTATCACAAGCAAATACAACTGCTAAAAAATCTTTTTCAGTAGTAGCATAATTTCTCTGGGCACTGTCTAGAGTTTACTAGCATATTGGATAACATTTAATTTCTTATCAACTCTTTGTCCTAGAACAGCACCTACGGCATAATTACTAGCATCACAAATAATTTCAAAGGGTAAATTCCGATCAGGAGGCTGAACAATAGGTGCAGAAATTAAGGCTTTCATAAGTATTTCAAATGCTTCTACACAATCATCATCAAAGACAAAATGAACATCTTTTTGTAAGAGATTAGTCAGAGGCCTAGAAATTTTTGAGATGTCCTTAATGAACCTCCTATAAAAACTGGCATGACCAAGGAAACTTCTTATACCTTTAATGTCTCTACGACATTGCATCTTTTCAATAGCATCAATTTTAGCTTTATCAACTTCAATACCTCTTTCAGAAATTTTATGCCCCAAGACAATACCTTCATTAACCATAAAGTGGCACTTTTGCCAATTCAAGAAAAGATTAGTTTCTTCGCATCTCTGAAAAACTCGATCAAGGTTTCTTAAGCAATCATCAAAAGAAGTTCCATATACGGAAAAATCATCCATGAAAACCTCAGCAATCTTCTCATAAAAGTCAGAGAATATAGCAGTCATACATCTTTGAAAGGTAGCAGGTGCATTGCATACACCAAAAGGCATACGTCTATAAGCAAAGGTACCGAAAGGACAAGTAAAAGTTGTCTTTTCTTGATTCTCTTTTGACACATGTATTTGAGAGAAACCAGAATAACCGTCTAGAAAGCAAAAATGTGTATGTTTGGATAATCTTTCTAGCATTTGATCAATAAAAGGTAAATGGTAATGATACTTTTTAGTAGCTTTATTTAATTTGCGGAAGTAAATTACCATTCTATAACCTGTAACAATTCTTTGTGGGATCAATTCATCTTTATCATTAGGAACAATAGTAATACCTCCCTTCTTAGGGACACAATGGACATGACTTACCCACTAACTATCAGCAACATGATATATTATACCTGCCTCCAAAAGCTTTAGTGTTTCTTTTTTTACCACTTCTTTCATCTTAGGATTTAACCGTCATTGGTGATCAACAACCAGTTTAGCGTCCTTCTCCAATTTTATTTTATGCTGGCATAGAGTGGGACTAATGCCCTTAAGATCATTAAGAGTATATCCAATAGCAGCATGGTGCTTCTTCAGAGTTTTCAACAATTTCTCTTCTTCCTGCTCTGAAAGTTTAGCACTAATAATAGGATATATCTTCTTTTTCAAGATAAGCATATTTAAGAGTATCAGGTAATGGTTTAAGCTCAAACACGGGATCACCCTTGGGTGGAGGAGGATCCTCTAGAATTGCAACAGGCAAGTTGTGTTTCAAAATAGGTCCCTTTTTAAAGAATACTTCATATATTTCCCTTCTTTCATGCATAAACATATCATTTTCATGGTCTAGCAAATATTGTTCCAAAGGATCATTAGGAGGCACGTCAATAGAAGAAATACCAATAATTTCATCTTTACTAGGCAATTATTTAACATGGGGTTGTCTACGAAATTTAGCAAAATTAAAATCATGAGACATATCCCCTAAACCAATAGTAACAATATCCTTTTTGCAATCTATCTTAGCATTAACAGTGTTCAATAAGGGTCTACCAAATATAATGGGACAAAAGTCATCTTGTGGGAACCAAGAACAAGAAAATCAGTAGGATATTTAACTTTCCTGCACAAGACTTCAACATCTCTAACAATCACAATTGGTGAAATAGTATCTCTATTGGCAAGCTTAATTGTAACATCAATATGTCCTATCTCAGCAGGTGCAATATCATGCATAATTTCTTCGTATAAGGAATGAGGTATTGCACTCGCACTAGCACCCATATCACATAAGCCATGATAACAATGATCTCCTATTTTAACAGAAACAACAGGTATGCCTACAACAGGTCTATGTTTATTTTTAGTATCGGGTCTAGCAATTCTAGCAGCTTCATCACAGAAGTAAATAACATGCCCATCACTATTATTGACCAAGAGATCTTTAACGATAGCGATACTAGGTTCAACTTTAATTTGCTCAGAAGGTGCAGGTGTTCTAGTATTACTCTTATGAACCACTATTGAAGCTTTAGCATGATCGTTTATTCTAGCAGGGAAAGGTGGTTTCTCAATATAAGCGGTAGGAACAATGATCAACATTATAAGTGATAGTCTTTTCTTCAACTTTAATAGGTTCAACTACTTTTACTTAAATGGGAGGATGATATTTAAACCACTTCTCCTTATGGTGATCAACATGAGTAACAAATGATTCACAAAAAGAATCTACTATCTCAGAGTCAAGTCCATATTTAGTGCTAAATTCACGAAAAACACCGGTATCCACAAAAGATTTAACACAATCAAACTTAGGTGTTATACCTGAGTCCTTACCTTCATTGAGTTCCCAATCTTCAGAGTTGCGTTTAATTCTTTCCAATAAATCCCATTTGAATTCAATAGTCTTCATCATAAAAGAACCAGTACAAGAAGTATCGAGCATGCATGGAGCGATTATTGCGAGAAAGCCGAGCATAAAATTTTTGAATAATAATTTCTCTTGAGAGCTCATGATTGGGGCATGAATATAACATTGAATTAAGCCTCCCACAAGCTTGAGCGATACTTTCTCCTTCGCGAGGCCAAAAATTATATATAATTATGATCTCGATGAACCAGATGCATAGGATAAAACTTATGATGAAATTCCAATTTCAATTTGTTGTAGTTCCATGATCCAATATCATCACATAGCCTAAACCATGTCAATGCCTTTCCCTTCAAATATAAAGGGAAGACCTTATTCTTGATAACGTCCTTGGGCATACCTGCAAGCTTAAATAATCCACAAACTTCATCCACATAGATTAGGTGCAAATTGGGATGTAATGTTCCATCTCCTATAAAAGGATTAGCTAGCAGTTTCTCTATCATACCCGAAGGAATTTCAAACTAAACATTATCAGTAGGTTCAGTAGGTTGAGGAGCAACTCTTTGCTCTACTGGTCGAGGTGATATACCCCGAACAAGCCCCTCAAAGGATTACTTTCCATAGTAACAAGTGACATAAAATTTTAGCACACTATATAATTTTTTCCTTACCAAAGGCGCTTCACTCCCCGGCAATGGTGCCAAAAAAGAGTCTTGATGACCCACAAGTATAGGGGGTCTATCTAGTCCTTTTGATAAGTAAGAGTGTCTAACCCAATGAGGAGCAAAAGGAAATGACAAGCAGTTTTCAGTAAGGTATTCTCTACAAGCACTGAAATTACCGGTAATAGATAGTTTTAGGATAAGGTAGTCCGTAACGGGTAACAAGTAACAAAAGTAAACAAGGTGCAGCAAGGTGGCCCAATCCTTTTTGTAGAAAAGTAAAAACCTGGAAAAACTATTATATAAAGGAAAACGCTCCCGAGGACACATGGGAGTTATTGTCAAGCTAGTTTTCATCATGCTCATACGATTCACGTTCATTACTTTGGTAATTTGATATGTGGGTGGACCGGTGATTGGGTACTGCCCTTCCTTGGACAAGCATCCCACTTATGATTAACCCCTCTTGCAAGCATCCGCAACTATAAAATAAGTATTAAGGTAAACCTAACCATAGCATGAAACAAATGGATCCAAATCAGCCCCTTACGAAGCAATGCATAAACTAGGGTTTAAGCTTCTGTCACTCTAGCAACCCATCATCAACTTACTACTTTCCAATGCCCTCCTCTAGGACCAAACAATGGTGAAGTGTCATGTAGTCAACGTTCACATAAAACCACTAGAGGAAAGACAACATATATCTCATCAAAATATTGAACGAATACCAAATTCACATGACTACTTATAACAAGACTTCTCCCATATCCTCAGGAACAAACGTAACTACTCACAAATCATATTCATGTTCATAATCAGAGGGGTATTAATATGCATAAAAGATCTGAACATATGATATTCCACCAAATAAACCAACTAGCATCAACTACAAGGAGTAATCAACACTACTAGAAACCCACAGGTACCAATCTGAGGTTTTGAGACAAAGATCGGATACAAGAGATGAACTAGGGTTTGAGAGGAGATGGTGCTGGTGAAGGTGTTGATGAAGATTGACCCCCTCCTGATGAGAGGATCTATGGTGACGATTTCCCCCTCCCGGAGGGATGTTTCCCCGGCAGAACAGCTCCGCCGGAGCCCTAGATTGGTTCCGCCAAGGTTCCGCCTCGAGAAGGCGGCGCTTTGTCCCAAAAGCTTCCTCCCTATTTTTTCCAGGGCGAAAGACTTCATATAGCAAAGGATGGGCACCGAAGGCCTGCTAGGGGGCCCACGAGGCAGGGGGCGTGCCCAGGGGTAGGGCACGCCCCCACCCTCGTGGACGGTGGGTGGCCCCCCTCTGGTGCTTTCTTTGCCCAATATTTTTTTATATATTCCAAAACTTACTTTCATGGAGTTTCAGGACTTTTGGAGTTGTGCAGAATAGGTCTCTAATATTTGCTCCTTTTCCAGCCCAGAATTCCAACTGCCGGCATTCTCCCTCTTCATGTAAACCTTGTAAAATAAGAGAGAAAAGGCATAAGTATTGTGACATAATGTGTAATAACAGCCCATAATGCAATAAATATCGATATAAAACCATGATGACAAATGGACGTATCAGGCCGCTGCGAGGCGCCCAGGCAGGAGGACCTTTAGTCCCGGTTGGTAACACCAACCAGGACCAAAAGGCATCCATGCGAAAGCATCCAGCATGAGCTGGGGTTTTTATTTTTTGGAAGGGGGTTTAGGGGTTTTGGAGGGTTAATTTAGGGGTTTCATATTGTGTTAGCTAGCGAGAGAAGTGTCCTCTCTTTCTCAGTGCTTGGTCGACGCTAGCTACTATACATATAGAGAGAACTCGACACACTAGCTAGTAAGCAAATGAAGGAACCATTAATTACACAAGATCGTCATGAACATATACAGAGTGGACTGAGCTCTCTTTCTCCGAGAGATTGGTCAAACAACAACTTTTCATATATCTATCTGATGCTACTAGCTACATATATACAATATAAGATCTCTTACAATCCCTAACATCTCTTGTCTATATCAATATCCACATGGCATTCTCCGGCTTTATGTATGACCTGGTCAAGAAAGAATCCCGCCAATTCCTCTTGAATTGCTCGTATGCGATCATGTGGTAGTATTTCATCCTGCATCCGCTAGATCTAATTTGAAGAAGGGGGTCAATACATATATATGAATGAAACTCAACACAAATGATGGTAATAAAATAAAATTGTGAATATTGTTGCTTACGCACTTCATATTGTTTTTTAGAGTAGCCCCGCTTAGAAGTCGTCGTGTTGTAGATGAACTCACAAACATAGTGTCCACAAAAATCATTCCCGGCTTCCTACCACAAGCACTTTACGAGAAATAGAGTTCAATCAAACTGATAATCAAGCATGATAAATGGTATTGATGAAACTAAAATAAATAGGAGATGCGTGGAACTAGCTAGTAGTACTTACTTTTGGGTGTGTAAATCGCAGCTCCCTTGGCAGTCCCGGAACAATTCCGGTGAACTCTTTCCAAACCCTGCCAGACAAAGAAAATAATTACTTGATATCAGGAAATGAACAAAGTTACCGATATGTTGCGATAATGATCCATTGAACTTACTTCTGGAGCATTTCAGTCATGTCCGCATAGTCCTCGGGATCTTTTCGTCTCGAGTCTAAGACAGCTACTACTTCCCGCTCAACCTTAATCTCTAGCAGAATAAAGTGGAAGATGCGCACGCATGCATAACTCATCAATTACATTACTATAACCTCGAGTAAGTGAATCCGAATATGCACAAGATAGTAACACTCACTTGAAGTTGTAAGGAAAGAGTATTTTCTCTTTGTTTTGGTTTTTATGCAATTATTGTAGCAAGTTTTCCTTGGTATCTGTGACTCTGTTTTTAATCATCCATTCATGTATGATATTTGGGTTAATGAACCCAATGTCTTAGATTTGTGTTTTTCTACATTCGACGATCTTCAATTTGCATAATATAGTGAGGTTAATTATATATACATGAAATGAAAGAGCTGAGCTATATATAGAGACTTAATTATAGAAGTAGTACTTACAGACAGTAGCAAGTCACGAGTGTTTTGTCGAGGGCCTTTCGATTGTATAACTGGAATAACTCGTCTAATTCAACAGACAACGGATCAGTTCCAACGAGGTCGTGCTCCTCTTTAATTCATCGTCAAAGTATCCTTCCAAGACTCGCTCCAGGTTTTCATGTACCATTCATGGAATCTTCGCATCATTGTTATTAGAGGAGGATGATGATCAAGTTTGACGAGAGGCTGTCGTACTGGTATCTGAATTCGTCCACCTCCATTGTTTCAAACTCTACATCATTGGTCAGGTAATCAGCAGGATTGGTATCGGGCACCATCCCCGAATGATTAGTGACAATATCGCTAGACACCTTGAGTGGGGGGCACGATTGGTTCGCCTGTTCGCCGAGTTGGGAATTTTTTTCCCACTTCTTCGTTATGCTAACCTGGCATCACTGGAAGTACTTCCCGACCGCCGTGCATCTTGATATGTCTTTTTTAAGACAGCGGACATAGTTGGAATCCAGCGGTGGTGGTCGCTTCAGGACATCGATAGTGCGCTTTGCTTTTACTAGATCTATCATCTCATTCGGAGGTGGAGGTTTCTTTGCAAAAAAGTCCCTCACTTCGGCAGCACAGATCTCCTCGTTTTCCTTCTCGGTCCTCTAATATGGTAACTTTTCCGGACCCTTGAGAGATGTACCATATCTGAATTGCCTCTGGCCTCTGCTTGTACTGCTAGCCGCCGGAGCGGCAGCGTCTCTCTTCCGTCGTTGCTGATGAGGCAGAGAAGGAGGCAGACTGCTCTGACGCGCTGGAGGAGCTGGAGCGGCGGCGTCTATCTTCTGCCGTTGATGACGAGGCGGACTGCTCCGACATGCCGGAGGAGGCGAAGGAGGAGGCGGAGTGCCCTCACGCGCCGGAGGAGTGAGAGAAGGAGGGAGAGTACCCTAACTCGCCGGAGGAGGAGGAGGTGTCCAGTTTGGAAGCTTGTTGTACTCTTTCCTCCATAGACATGTACTCCTCAAAGCATTAACCAGCTAATTCTCCCCTTCACCTGTAGGGTGGTCAAGCTCCAGCTCTTCAAATCCCTCCATTATTCCATCCACCGTCACAACAGCATAGCCATATGGAATCAGATGGCAGTGAAAAGTTCCGTCAGGTTGAGGAGGTGCAACAGAGCCGACAGCCGCCTTCAAAGTGAGGTTCTGGTATTTTGTCATAAGCTGGCAATGTTGAGCCTCTGTGATAGTATCCACGGGGTAGCGAGGAGACATGAATTCAGGCTGAACGAGCTCCATGGAAGCCACGCTGCTTCTCCGCTGAGATGGTGGGGTAGCTTCGTGCCGCTGAGATGGTTGGCCGGCAGCTGCAAGTTCCTCTAGCTTTACTAGTCATCCATTGAGCTTCCGCATTTCGCTCAGCTTCGCTTTCCTCTTTCTCTCTTGGCTTCTATAACCGCCTGCGCCGGGAAACCCAACCACCGACAGAACGGAGCCTGGTGTGCCTCGTGTTCGTCTAGGGTGCTCAGAATTCCCGAGGGCCTCAGTCAGCTCGTCCTTCTCTCTATCAGGAATGAACATCCCTTCCTGCGTTGTGGTGATATAATCCTGAAGCTTCTTGATGGGTATCGCAAGTAGCTCGTCCGTCCAATGACACTCCCCTGTTTTAGGGTCCAACCGGGACCAATGGCCTTGCATAGCGGCATTGTGGGAGTTTAGTGCCACCTCGCTAGTTGAGAGAGTGGCGCACCTGTTTATAAGGCGCAGTGCACCTAAGCCTTCGAGCTCCTCTCTAAAGCAGGCTTACAGGCCTAACCACTCTATATCTACCTGTGGGCCTACTGTGCCTTCTGCGGGCCTGATTCCTGCCCAACTGGCTGGTTGGGTTTCTAGTCGTATTCAGGCCATGGTGGCCCAATAGGCGGCATTTTTGTTTATTTTTTTAGTTTTTTGTTTTGATTTTTGCATTATTTACTTTCTTTTGTTTTCTGCTTTATTTTTTAAATTCTTTTTGCTGATAGGTCACAAAAATTATAAACTTTCTGTTAGTGCCATTAGTTTTCAAATTGGAATAGTCTAAACTTGAATTCTTTGAAATTTGTGTGAATCACTAGTTTGTGAATAACTTTACTTTAAAAATAGATTTTGAGTGATTCTTTTTCTTGCTATTCAATATTACTGTGTTTTATCATTATATTCATAAAAATATTTTTTTATTTTAGTTTGCTATTAAAATTTCTAACAAAAAATTCCTTTGATAATTCTTTTTGCTATTAATGTTTTGAACAAAAAATATTTTGATAATTTTAGTTGCATAATTTTTTGTAATTTTAGTTTCAAAAATACTAGAAGTTCATAAAAGCTTTTTAGTTGATTCCTTTTGCTATTAGAGTTTTGTAAAAGCATTTTAGTTGATTCTTTTTGCTATTGAAGAATATTATAGTTTTGTTTTAGTTGATCATAACAGAATATATTAATTGATTTTTTTAGTTGATTCCTTTTGCTATTAGAGTTCCATAAAAATTCTCTAGTTCATTCTTTTTGCTATTAGTTCATTCTTTGAGCTAAGTGGCCCTCAAATTGAAAAGCACTTCAAATGAACTGTGAAAAGGTTGAAAGTTGGCATGGTATCATCATTTCACCCACATAACATGTGCTAAAAAGTTGAGAGGGTTACCACTACTGCAGGATGGTCCAAACGCGACACTACGATCAGAGACCCTTCGACGAAACTGTGTGCGATGCCATAATCGCAAACGGTGGTGTAAAAACCGTCAAAAAGGTGCAAAACGTTTGCGATGACAGATGCATCCAACACGGTTCTGAATTTCGTTGCATGTGCGATGTAGGGAATATGGTTCATCTCAATTAACTATTTGGGATGAGGAAGCACAAAAGAAACGAGCAGCCAGATGAAGGCATGTGTGATATACAGCATACGGTTCACTGGGATGAACTGTGTGTGATTAGGCAACACAATGGAAATGGTTCAAATGAACAAGATGTGTGTGATATGCGGCAAACAGGTCCGTAATCTGAAATGTGTGCGAAGACCAATAATAACACAGACGATTGCTGCTAATAAGTCATGTGAATTTATCTGTCTATAGTAGAATAACATGTATATATATATATAACTGAAATAAACATCCAATTACATAAGTGACCATACAGATCATTCGCACACACCTCAATAAACAATTGCATGCATTCTAAAGTAGGAGAAATGATCGTCTAGTCATCTACTTCTTGTGATGCTCCCGCCACTTCTATGTGGCTCGATCCCTCGTCTGGGTCAGGAAGAAGACAGTTCCTCATGTCAATGATCCGCCTGTACATCTCGTAGCTTGTGTACACATCCATGGCCGTGTACTTGACATGTTGTTCATCCAGTCTCTTATGCTACACATTGTGTCAGGCGTTTCTGTCCTTATTGCTCTCTTTCTTCATCTTTGCATAGTAGGGGTCGATGATGGACGAGGCGAGGTCAACCAGGGAGTTCGGTTTGCTTTTGTCACTGCCCCAGACCTTGTAGTGGTTCTGGATGTTGACAAGATTCGGGCATTTCAAGTCACTAACCTAGGGCGCTTTTAGATCGTTGGTGGTGTCGACCATAGCGAAACTGTAGTCGAAGCTGTTGATAAACCTGGAGAAACACTCACAAGGCCTTGTGGCAAGGTGGAAGTGGTAGGCGAGGACGCCATGTCGCATGCACAACTGGGCGACGGCAACCTTTTGATCTTGCCCGGCACGACCGATGGTGTACTCGAGGTCGAAGCCGACCACTCGGTACTTGTCCTCAGCAAGGAACTGCTCCAAAGTTTGGATGGAGCTCTCCACCGAGACCGGATCGCTCGTGTACACCACTGAGAGGGCCTTCCCCCTCACGTGTCTGTCCACTACGTGATGTGTGGTGAACTGCCCGCCGTTGTCGTCGTCGGCCGCTGGGAGCGCCATTGGAGCCATAGGGAGCGCCATTGGAACCGCTGGATGTCCTCTCTGTATGTGTCCTTGTGGGTGTGCTTATTGTGTCGTGTGAGCCGAGAGATGAAGCTAAATGGCCGCAGGAATTAAAGGGGGCGGATGGCGTGGTTTCTCGGCGCGTCCGCATGGCAGTTTTTGCAGCGGGTAACTGCATCATCGCGTCGCGCCCGGCGCAACCGCTTGCACACGAACGTGAGTGATCATGCGCTAGCCCAAAACACTGGCAGCGTGTGTGAAGGGAAGAGGGCAGAGCACCCAGCGGGATGCGAGCAGAGGGCGTCGTCGCCGCCTGAACCGCAAGCAACCACACGCATAGAACAGTTGAACATGCAGGAAATGGTCGTCTACAAGCCGGCCAACAGTTGCATCGCTACGTAGAGAGCGGCCGTGTGGTACCACCTCCGTCTAGTCTATAGTCTCCTTTATATTCCATACCATACTTTGCCCTCAAATTTAACCAACAAAATGTTAATGAATGTTTTAAAAATTATATAATTGGAAACTAGGTTCAAATACAAATCCAACTATATAATCTTTGGCGACAAGCATTCGTATTTTATTAGTTAAATCATACTTATAAACCAGGATGGCGGTATAGTTGGTAATTAAATTGCAAACTTTTTTTATTAACCGTATGTGTACGTGGCCTTTCGTCCTCCTCTCACACGTCTTGTCAACCCACTGCCACAGACGGCTTAGAGCGCAAGCTTGCGCAGCGCGCAGGGGCGTTCTTTTTGACAAATGGAGGCGCCAATGAATCGTCGGTGAGCACATTCCCGAGCAATCTCGCAGGTTCCCGTGCAAACTTCCCGCCTGACTCGGTGAAATCCCCCAAAATCCCAAGGCTTACCGGCCTGCTATAAAAACCCTCATGGCTGGAGAGTCCTGCGTCGCAATTTCCCCTCCATCCATGTAGCTTATCTCGTCTACTTCTCCCACATTCGCGAATGTCACTGGTTCGTCGTCGTCGCTCGGCCACTCCGCCGTCTTTAGAGGACAGCTCTACCTGGGAGGCAACACCGCAGCGGCGGCTGGTACCTCTTGAGCTTGCGTTGGTTTTTCCCTTGAAGAGGAAAGGGTGATGCAGCAAAGTAGCGTAAGTATTTCCCTCAGTTTTGAGAACCAAGGTATCAATCCATTAGGAGGTAACACTCAAGTCACCTAGTACCTGCACAAACAAACAAGAACTTCGGAACCAACGTGATAAAGGGGTTGTCAATCCCTTCATGGCCACTTACGAAAGTGAGATCTGATAGAGATAATAAGATAAATATTTTTGGTATTTTTATGGTATAGATGGGAAAATAAAGATTGCAAAGTAAACAACTATGGGAATAGCAAATAGATAGGAAAATAATATGATGGAAGATAGACCCGGGGGGCATAGGTTTCACTAGTGGCTTCTCTCAAGATAGCATATTCTACGGTGGGTGAACAAATTATAGTCGAGCAATTCATAGAAAAGCGAATAATTATGAGAATATCTAGGCATGATCATGTATATAGGCATCACATCCGCGACAAGTAGACCGAAACGACTCTGCATCTACTACTATTACTCCACACATCGACCGCTCCAGCATGCATATAGAGTATTAAGTTCATAAGAACAGAGTAACGCATTAGGCAAGATGATATGATGTAGAGGGATTAACTCAAGCAATATGATATAAACCCCATCTTTTTATCCTCGATGGCAACAATACAATACGTGCCTTGCTGCCCCTGCTGTCACTAGGAAAGGACACCGCAAGATTAAACCCAAAGCTAAGCACTTCTCCCATTGCAAGAAAGATCAATCTAGTAGGCCAAACCAAACTGATAATTCGAAGAGACTTGCAAATATATTAAATCATGCATAAAAGAATTCAGAGAAGAATCAAATATTGTTCATAGATAGTCTTAATCATAAACCCACAATTCGTCGGATCTTGATAAACACACCGCAAAAAGAATTACATCGAATAAATCTCCAAGAGAATCGATGAGAACTTTGTATTAAGATCCAAAGAGAGAGAAGAGCCATCTAGCTAATAACTATGGACCGGAAGGTCAGTGGTAAACTACTCACACATCATCGGAGAGCCTATGGTGTTGATGTAGAAGCCCTCCGTGATCGATTCCCCCTCCGGCGGAGCGCCGAAAAAGGCCCTAAGATGGGATCTCACGGGTACAGAAGGTTGCAGTGGTGGAAATGGGGTTTCGTGCTGCTCCTGGATGTTTTCGGGGTATATGGGTATATATAGGAGGAAGAAGTACGTCAGTGGAGCTGCGAGGGTTCCACGAGCGTGGGGGCGCGCCTACCCCCCTGGGCGCACCCTCCTTCCTTGTGGCCTCCTCGCTTTTTTGTTGACGTAGACTCCAAGTCTCCTGGATCATGTTTGTTCCAAAAATAACTCTCCGGAAGGTTTCATTCCATTTGGATTCCATCTATATTCCTTTTCTGCGAAACACTGAAATAGGCAAAAAAAACAACCATTTTCACTAGGCCTTTGGTTAATAGGTTAGTCCCAAAAATAATAAAAAGGTATATTAAAGCCCGTTAAACATCCAAAACAGATAATATAATAGCATGGAACAATAAAAAATTATAGATACATTGGAGACGTATCAAGCATCCCCAAGCTTAATTCTTGCTCGTCCTCGAGTAGGTAAATGATAAAAACAGAATTTTTTATCTCGAATGCTACCTAGCATAATTCTCATTGTAATTTTCTTTATTGTAGCATGAATGTTCAGATCGAAAGATTCAAGACAAAAGTTTAATATTGACATAAAAATAATAATACTTCAAGCATACTAACAAAGCAATCATGTCTTCTCAAAATAACATGCCCAAAGAAAGTTATCCCTACAAAATCATATAGTCTGGCTATGCTCTATCTTCACCACACAAAATATTTAAATCATGCACAACCCCGATGACAATCCAAGCAATTGTTTCATACTTTTGATGTTCTCAAACTTTTTCAATGTTCACGCAATACATGAGCGTGAGCCATGGATATAGCACTATAGGTGGAATAGAATGGTGGTTGTGGAGAAGACAAAAAGGAGAAGATAGTCTCACATCAACTAGGCGTATCAACGGGCTATGGAGATGCCCATCAATAGATATCAATGTGAGTGAGTAGGGATTGCCATGCAATGGATGCACTAGAGCTATAAGTGTATGAAAGCTCAAGAAAAGAAACTAAGTGGGTGTGCATCCAACTCGCTTGCTCACGAAGACCTAGGGCATTTTGAGGAAGCCCATCACTAGAATATACAAGCCAAGTTCTATAATGTAAAATTCCCACTAGTATATGAAAGTGACAACATAGGAGACTCTCTATCATGAAGATCATGGTGCTACTTTGAAGCACAGGTGTGGTAAAAGGATAGTAACATTGTCCCTTCTCTCTTTTCTCTCATTATTTTTTTATTTGGGCCTTTTCTCTTCTTTTTTATGGCTTCTTTTTCTTTTTTTCGTCCAGAGTCTCATCCCGACTTGTGGGGGAATCATAGTCTCCATCATACTTTCCTCACATGGGACAATGCTCTAATAATGAAAATCATCACACTTTTATTTACTTACAACTCAAAAATTACAACTCGATTCTTAGAACAAAATTTGACTCTATGTGAATGCCTCCGTCGGTGTACCGGGATGTGCAATGACTCATGAGTGACATGTATGAAAGAATTATGAACGGTGGATTTGCCACAAATACGATGTCAACTACATGATCATGCAAAGCAATATGACAATGATGAAGCGTGTCATAATGAACGGAACGGTGGAAAGTTGCATGGCAATATATCTCGGAATGGCTATGGAAATACCATAATAGGTAGGTACGGTGGCTGTTTTGAGGAAGGTATATGGTGAGTTTATGGTAACGGCGAAATTTCCGCGGTACTAGAGAGGCTAGCAAGGGTGGAAGGGTGAGAGCGCGTATAATCCATGGACTCAACATTAGTCATAAAGAACTCACATACTTATTGCAAAAATATATTAGTGATCGAAACAAAGTACTACGCGCATGCTCCTAGGGGGGTAGATTGGTAGGAAAAGACCATTGCTCGTCCCCCGACTGCCACTCATAAGGAAGACAATCAATAAATAAATCATGCTCCGACTTCATCACATAACGGTTCACCATACATGCATGCTACGGGAATCACAAACTTTAGAACAAGTATTTATCAAATTCACAACTACTAAGATAGCATGACTCTAATATCACCATCTTCATATCTCAAAACAATCATCAAGTGTCAAACTTCTCATAGTATTCAATGCACTTTTTATGAAAGTTTTTATTATACCCATCTTGGATGCCTGTCATATTAGGACTAATTTTATAGCCAAAGAAAATTACCATGCTGTTCTAAAGGACTCTCAAAATAATATAAGTGAAGCATGAGAGATCAATAATTTCTATAAAATAAAACCACCACCATGCTCTAAAAGATATAAGTGAAGCACTAGAGCAAAACTATCTGGCTCAAAAGATATAACTAGAGCACATAGAGTATTCTAATAAATTCCGATTCATGTGTGTCTCTGCCAAAAGGAGTGTACAGCAAGGATGATTGTGTTGAACTAAAAAGAAAAGACTCAAATCATACAAAATGCTCCAAGCAACACACATATCATGCGGTGAATAAAAATATAGCCTCAAGTAAAGTTACCGATAGAAGAAGACGAAAGAGGGGATGCCTTCCGGGGCAACCCCAAGCTTAGGCTTTTGGTTGTCCTTGAATTTTACCTTGGGGTGCCTTGGTCATCCCCAATCTCAGGCTCTTGCTACTCCTTGTTCCAAAATCCATCAAATCCTTACCCAAATCTTGAAAACTTCACAACACAAAACTCAACAGAAAATCTCATGAGCTCCGTTAGTATAAGAAAATGAACCACCACTTCAAGGTACTGTAATGAACCCGTTCTTTATTTATATTGGTGTTAAACCTACTGTATTACAACCTCTCTATGGTTCATACCCACCGATACTAGCCATAGATTCATCAAAGTAAGCAAACAACACACGAAAAACAGAATCTGTCAAAAACAGAACAGTCTGTACTAATATGTAGGTTTCGAATACTTCTGTAACCCCAAAAATTCTTAAATAAATTGTTGGACGTGAGGAATTTGTCTATTAATCATCTGCAAAAATAATCAACCTAATCGCACTCTCCAGTAAAACATGGCAGCAAATCTCGTGATCGCTAAAGTTTCTGTTTTTTACAGCAAGATCGCAAAGACTTCCCCCAAGTCTTCCCGAAGGTTCTACTTGGCACAAACACTAATTAAAACATAAAAACACAATTATAACAGAAGTTAGATGAATTATTTATTATTAAACAGGAACAAAAAAAAACAAAAAAAAATTGGGTTGCCTCCCAACAAGCGCTATCGTTTAACGCCCCTAGCTAGGCATAAAACCAAGAATAAACCTTGGTATTGCCATATTTGGTGTTGGGAAAGAAAAGAGAAAAATTCTTATCTATAGCTTTTATCTTTCTATTTTTAGAAAGCACATGGCCATTAATGGTAGACTAAATATTAAGCACGCTATGGAAATTTGCATCTAAGCTAGCCTTCATTTCTTTGATAATTTCATTTTGGTAAAAGCACAAAAGAGAGGTAGATTCAATCTTTTCACTCATGGGGTGCCCAAATATAGTTATCATCTTTTCATAGGTATCTATGGGATCCCCCTCAAGAAAATCTTCTTCAAAAATAGAATCTAGAACTTGCTTGAACGAAGAAGGTAAGCCAACATAAAAGCTTTTCAGGTATATCTCAATTTGATATTGGGGCACATAGCTAGCTCGGATCCTTAATAGCATATCCCAAGCATCTTTCAAAGACTCATCAAGTAAATAACGAAAAATTCCGGCATCATCTTCATCGAAATTATTCAAACCCTCATTTATAACCCCAGTAGGTCTTTCCATAGCATCATTATTTATGAGCTTAGAGATGACAGAGGGACTATCCAAAGTAAAACCCAGAAGAGAACCCTTAACCCTTTTTGAATCGGCCATGGCGCAAGAATAAACAAACGGGAAAGAGGCGAATAAAACGGCAAGGGTGAAGTGGGGAGAGGAAAATGAGAGTCAAATGGAAAATAATTTAATGCGAAGGATAAGAGTTTGTGATGGGTACTTGGTATGTCTTGACTTGTGTGTAAACCTCCCCGACAACGGCGCCAGAAATCCTTCTTGCTACCTCTTGAGCTTGCATTGTTTTTTCCCTTGAAGAGGAAAGGGTGATGTAGCAAAGTAGCATAAGTATTTCCCTCAGTTTTGAGATCCAAGGTATCAATCCAGTGGGAGGTAACACTCAAGTCACCTAGTACCTGCACAAACAAACAAGAACTTCGCAACCAACACAATAAAGGGGTTATCAATCCCTTCACGGTCACTTACGAAAGTGAGATCTGATAGAGATAATAAGATAAATATTTTTGGTATTTTTATGGTATAGATTGGAAAATAAAGATTGCAAAGTAAACAACTATGGAAATAGAAAATAGATAGGAAAATAATATGATGGAAGATAGACCCGGGGGCCATAGGTTTCACTAGTGGCTTCTCTCAAGATAGCATATTCTACGGTGGGTGAACAAATTACTGTCGATCAATTGATAGAAAAGTGAATAATTATAAGAATATCTAGGCATGATCATGTATATAGGCATCACATCCGCGACAAGTAGACCGAAACGATTCTGCATCTACTACTATTACTCCACACATCAATCGCTATCTAGCATGCATCTAGAGTATTAAGTTCATAAGAACAGAGTAACGCATTAGGCAAGATGACATGATGTAGAGGGATAAACTCAAGCAGTATGATATAAACCCCATCCTTTTATCCTCTATGGCAACAATACAATATGTTCCTTGCTGCCCCTGCTGCCACTGGGAAAGGACACCGCAAGATTGAACCCAAAGCTAAGCACTTCTCCCATTGCAAGAAAGATCGATCTAGTAGGCCAAACCAAACTGATAATTCCAAGAGACTTGCAAAGATATTAAATCATGCATAAAAGAATTCATAGAAGAATCAAATATTGTTCATAGATAATCTTAATCATAAACCCACAATTCATCAGATCTCGACAAACACACCGCAAAAAGAATTACAACGAATAGATCTACAAGAGAATCGAGGAGAACTTTGTATTGAGATCCAAAGAGAGAGATGAAGCCATCTAGATAATAACTATGGACTCGAAGGTCTGTGGTAAACTACTCACACATCATCAGAGAGGCTATGGTGTTGATGTAGAAGCCCTCCGTGATTGATTCCCCCTCCGGCGGAGCGCCGAAAAAGGCCCCAAGATGGGATCTCACGGGTACAAAAGGTTGCGGCGGTGGAAATAGGGTTTTGTGGTGCTCCTGGATGTTCTCGGGGTATATGGGTATATATAGCAGGAAGAAGTATGTCGGTGGAGATGTGAGGGGCCCACGAGGGTGGGGGGCGCGCCTAGCCCCTGGGCGCACCCTCCTGCCTCGTGGCCTCCTCGCTTATTTCTTGACATAGACTCCAAGTCTCCTGGGTCACGTTTGTTCCAAAAATAACTCTCCCGAAGGTTTCATTCCGTTTGGATTCCGTTTGATATTCCTTTTCTGCGAAACACTAAAATAGGCAAAAAAAAAACAACAATCTGCACTTGGCCTTTGGTTAATAGGTTAGTCCCAAAAATAATAAAAATGTATATTAAAGCCCATTAAACATCCAAAGCAGATAATATAATAGCATGGAACAATCAAAAAATATAGATACGTTGGAGACGTATCAGCGTAGCAGTCCCCGGCGTAGTGTAGTGCACGTGGCGTCCCTATTGGGTATGCGCGGAACACCCAACACATGCTCCATCGCCGGTGCCCATCGGCAGCTGTTGCCGGCCGCCGTTGCTGCCACACCACCGTCGAAAGCCAGGGCCATTGCCCGCTCCACCGCCACCGCCCGAAGGTGGGAGATGGTCGTCGTGGCCGCCACCCCATTGCCGGCCACCGTGGCCATCACCCGCTCGGCCACCATGGCCCGAAGGAGGGAGGTGGTGGTCTTGGTCGCCACCCCGTCGTCGGCCGCCGTGGCCGCCAGCCCACCGTCGACTGCCGTGGTCATCACCTGCTCCACCACCGCCGCCCGAAGGCAGGAGGCGGAGGTGGATGCCCGCACGTGCGACAGCGACCTTGCGCGCTACACCGAGTTCCTGCGGGAGGAGGAGGAGCGCCTTGTCGAGCACGCGAAGAGCCTTACCGCCGTAGTGGCCGCGGCACACGCCACCTTAGAGGCAAGGAATCAGGAGATCTACGAGGAGAACCACCGCTTTGAGAGGGGTCGTCTGGAGCGGCAGAGGGTGTTCGAGTTGAGCGTCGCTGAAGCTGCATTAGCGGCAGGCACCGCATTGCGGTTGCCTAGCTCATCGGTAGGCTCCTCCGCCTCTTACTGAGCGCGCTCGGCAGAGGAGAGGCAGCCAGAAGTAGTACAAAGCCCCTCCGCGGTAGTAGTATTTAGGGGCTATTTTGTTCAGTTCATCTGACTATAGATGTGGTGGAACTGTACAACGTACTTAAAATTAGCTAGTATATATAGTTGAACTAGCTGCCGAGTTGAACTATTTGTATAAATTAAGAAGGACTGCTTAATCTATGAATGAAATCTATGCTTAATTACTGAATTTTAGTTGCAAAAATTAGATGCTGCTAGTGATTTTAGGTTCATATTTTCACAAATCGCAGTGTTACAAGGATTGACAAATCTTACAAAATTGTTTGTATGTGGTTGCACACAGGTCATCCAAAACAACCGTTTGCGTTGATGGGATGCACAAATCATGCGCCGCTCTCACTTTGCATACGGGTGTTCTATCTAAAACGTTTGCAATCAAGAGCTGTAGAAATCCGCACAGCACGGCACCTCCTACAGCCATTAAAACCAAGACATGTGGCATCACGTTAATGGTTAATAGAATTTTGGATTTACTAGAATTTAAAAAACAGGCATCTCAATGTTTTGCCGGCAGTCAACGGTGCCCTGGTGTTTGAAATTCATTCCCATTTCTTGCATGGGACCTAAGCATGCACCCAAGGACACATATTTTATTTTTCAACCAATTTATATGCACTGGAGCATGTGCATGTAGTTCAAATTCGAATTATGCACATAAATGCATTGAAAACTTAGTTAATGCATAAAATGTCCAAACGAACCCCAAAAAATCACAAAAATTCACACAACACTCATGTTGTTCTATGTTGACACGACAAAAAATTGAAAGCAATAGGAGGCATTGGATATCGTTTCGTCCCTAAAGGTAGGACGCTCCCTACCGAAAACCATCATGCTTGTTGTGAGAAGCTTCGGTTTGTGAGAAGCATATACCCAAACCTGGCCCAAATGGGACAAAATTTGTACCACGGCATGTTGATGCCGCTCCATGATAGCATGCCAAGTTTCATGAATTTCAGACGAGTTTTGGATTTACTAGAATTTAAAAAACCAGACATATCAATGTTTTGCCGGCAATCAATGGTGCCCCGGTGTTTGAAATTCATTCCCATTTCTTGCATGGGACCTAAGCATGCACCCAAGGACACATATTTGATTTTTCAACCAATTTATATGCACTCGAGCATGTGCATGTAGTTCAAATTTGAATTATGCATATAAAATGCATTGAAACCTCATTTAATGCATAAAACTGTCCAAACGAACCCCAAATAATCATAAAAATCCACACAACACTCCTGTTGTTCTATGTTGACACGAGAAAAATGTTGGGGAACGTAGTAATTTCAAAAAATTTCCTACGCACACGCAAGATCATAGTGATGCATAGCAACGAGAGGGGAGAGTGTGATCTACGTACCCTTGTAGACCGACAGCGGAAGCGTTAGCACAACGCGGTTGATGTAGTCGTACGTCTTCATGGCCTGACCGATCAAGCACCGAAACTACGGCACCTCCGAGTTCTAGCACACGTTCAGCTCGATGACGATCCCCGGACTCCGATCCAGCAAAGTGTCGAGGAAGAGTTCCGTCAGCACGACGGCATGTTGACGATCTTGATGTACTACTGTCGTAGGGCTTCGCCTAAGCACCGCTACAATATTATTGAGGATTATGGTGGAAGGGGGCACCGCACACGGCTAAGAATATGATCACGTGGATCAACTTGTGTGTCTAGGGGTGCCCCCTGCCCCCGTATATAAAGGAGCAAGGGGAGGAGGCTGGCCGGCCCCTATAGTCGAACGTTTTCCCGTAGAAGCCCCCTCAATGCAACCAAAAGCAGCTGCATCATAATCACGTGGCAGTCATGAGACTTTAGGTTCTGGAACTTTTTCTCTGCCATATTTATTATTCCCTTTATATTGGACGAGAAGCCAAACGGGGCCTTCATACTCAACAGGCATTCAAAGAAGATTTCCTTCTCTTCTTTGGTAAGACCTTCATACTACTTTGGAAGGATACCGTCTTTTTCGTGCACACGTTGTTGGTCCTCTCATGCCTCCGGTGTATCTTTTGTCTTCCCATACAAGCCCAAGAAGCCTAGAAGGTTCACGCAAAGATTCTTCATCATGTGCATCACGTCGATTGTAGAGTGGACCTCTAGGTCTTTCCAATAGGATAAGTCCCAAAATATAGATTTCTTCTTCCACATGGGTGCGCGTCCCTCAACGTCATTCGGAACAGATAGTCCACCGGGACCCTTTCCAAAGATTACTTGTAAATCATTGACCATAGCAAGTATGTGATCACAAGTACGGACAGCGGGCTTCTTCCGGTGATCTTCCTCGCCTTTGAAATGCTTGCCTTTCTTTCGACATTGATGGTTGGTCGGAAGAAATTGACGATGTCCCAGGTACACACTATTCTTGCATTTGTCCAAATATATACTTTCAGTGTCATCTAAGCAGTGCGTGCATGCGGGGTATACCTGGTTTGCCTGTCCTGAAAAGGTTACTGACAGCGGGCCAATCATTGATCTTTACAAAAAGTAACGCATGTAGGTCAAATTCGTGTTGGTCTTGCTCATCCCATACACGTACACCTTTTCCATTCCGCAGCTGTAAAAGTTCTTCAACTAATGGCCTTAGGTACACATCAATGTCGTTGCCGGGTTGCTTAGGGCCTTGGATGAGAACTGGCATCATAATGAACTTCTGCTTCATGCACAACCAAGGAGGAAGGTTATAGATACATAGAGTCGCGGGCTAGGTGCTATGATTGTTGCTTTGCTGCCCAAAAGGATTAATGCCATCCGCGCTTAAACCAAACCATACGTTCCTTGCATCACCTACAAAGTCCCCCCACTTTCTCTCGATTTTTCTCCGCTGCAACCCATCAGCGGGTGCTCTCAACTTCCCATCTTTCTTACCATCCTCTTTGTGCCATCGCATCAACTTGGCATGCTCTTAGTTTCTGAAAATATGTTTCAACCATGGTATTATAGGAGCATAACACATCACCTTGGCAGGAACCCTCTTCCCGGGGCGCTCGCCCTCAACATCATCAGGGTCATCTCCTCTGATCTTATACTGCAATGCATTCAAATCCTCGTACGCACCGCGGTAGAGGATGTAGTCATTAGGGGATTCATGTATCTTCTTCACATCCAATCCTAGAGGGCATATAACATTCTTTGCTCCGTATGTACTATCAGGCAATTCGTTATCCTTTGGAAGCTTCTTCTTCAATATTTTCAATACCTTCTCAAATCTGTTGTCAGATACACCATTGTCTGCCTTCCACTGCAACAATTCCAGTGTGGTACCGAGCTTTTTGTTGCCACCTTCACAATTTGGGTACAACCCTTTTTTGTGATCCTCTAACATGCGATCGAATTTCAACTTCTCCTTTTCACTTTCGCATTGTCTCTTTGCATCAATAATGACCCAACAAAGATCATCATCGGGCACATCGTCTGGTTCCTCTTGATCTTCAGCTTCCCCCGTTTTAGCATCACCGTATTCAGGGGGCACATAGTTGTCATCATCCTCTTCTTTTTCGTTGTCTTCGATCATAACCCATCTTTCTCCGTGATTGGTCCAAACAATATAGTGTGGCATGAAACCCATCATAAGCAGGTGGGTGTGAAGGATTTTTCGGTCAGAGTAAGACTTCGTATTCCCACATATAGGGCATGGACAACACATAAAACCATTCTGCTTGTTTGCCTCAGCCACTTCGAGAAAATTATGCACGCCCTTAATGTACTCGGAGGTGCGTCTGTCACCGTACATCCATTGCCGGTTCATCTGCATGCATTATATATAATTAAGTGTGTCAAAAACCATTACAGAACATCACGAACAGAGAAGTGACCAAATTAACAGAAGTTCATCATCAGATTAAAACCAAAGTACAGTAGTGATCAAATGTTATTACTAAAAAATAAAACATAAAGTTCATACATATACAGTTCTCATTGAACAACATATATATAGCTCTCTAGAGCATCTAATTAAACCATACATTGAAACTATGTAAAACATTTCAATGCAACAATAAATGCGATCATAATCGCAAGTAAGGTAATAATTGATCCAACAGCATAATGATACCAAGCCTCGGTATGAATGGCATATTTTCTAATCTTTCTAATCTTCAAGCGCATTGCATCCATCTCGATCTTGTGATCATCGACGACATCCGCAACATGCAACTCCAATCTCATATTCTCCTCCTCAATTCTTCTCAATTTTTTCTTCAGGTAATTGTTTTCTTCTTCAACTAAATTTAACCTCTCCACAATAGGGTCGATTGGAATTTCCGATTCACATACCTCCTAGGTAAAAACATCTATGTTAAGTTGGTCGGCATACTTGTCATAAACACTAAATGGATCAAATAGTTATAAAAT
Organism: Triticum dicoccoides; assembly: GCF_002162155.2. Classification (NCBI taxonomy): domain Eukaryota; kingdom Viridiplantae; phylum Streptophyta; class Magnoliopsida; order Poales; family Poaceae; genus Triticum; species Triticum dicoccoides. Next base: position 3,250,373 of record NC_041388.1, on the reverse strand, counting down.
ATAATATGTATACCACATCCGAATCATAGACAGGACGAGGGCCGATGGAGGCGGATACCAAAACCATCGCACTATAATAACAGACAATAATAAAAGTAAGAAAATTATAGAAGTATCTATCTGAATCATACAAGTAATACTTTTTTCTTTTAGAAAGAAGATAAGAACAAAAGGCTCATCACGGTGGTGCCGGCGACGAGATCGGCGCGGGCGATCGACGGCGGTGAGGACGGACTGCCAAACCTGGACAAATCTTGAGGAAAATGGAGTTTCGACAAGGATCTTCGAGAGGAGAAAGCGTAAGTGTGGCTCGGGCATTTCATCGAACCCTCATGTGCATAGGAGGTGAGCTAGAGCACCACAAAGCTCTCCCACGACCGGACAAAAATAGAGTAGTGCACTGCTCTACTCGCGGGCAGGGGGTATATATAGGCCTCTCTTTTGTCCTGGTTTGTGGCTAGAACCGAGACTAAAGGATCCCATTTGGTCCCAGTTCCAGCCACCAACCGGGACTAAAGGCTGTGGGCCAGGAGCGAGGGGCATTGGTCCCGGTTCGTGTCTGGAACTAGGACCAAAAGGGTTAGGTGAACCGGGACCAATGGCCCCCGAGGCCCGGCCGGTGCCCTGGCCTTACGAACCTGGACTGATGCACCCATTAGTCCCGGTTCATAGGGGAACTGGGATTAATGCCCTTTTTAGGCCTGGACTAAAGCCATGTTTTCTACTAGTGGTATGAGTGGTGGCTTCGGGTGGATTGATATATGTTCTTGTCAGACCTTTGTGGAATAATTAATAAATATGGTTGCATGCATCGATTGATACAGAGGCTGGGGGTTTAACCTCCTTTTCTAGAAAAAAAATATAACCCACAACCACTAACTATTTCTTTTGCTTAGCTAGCATGATCACAAAGTTTAAGCACGTCAGCAATTTGTCATTTGTTTCTGTTCATGTTGGTTTCATGCATCTTGTTGTTTTTCGCTCATTTGTGACGTGGCCATTGACTTAAAAAAATTCCCCAAGTTTATGAATTTTCCAGATCTCTCTTTTCCAACCTAAAAAACCCAAGACATATAGCTTGAGTCTCTCAAATTCTAAATATGCAAGAGGTTGGTGGACTTTGACATTGCCTAGACGTTGTGCCACCGATATAGTTTTAAGAGGCGACACTCTTTGATTCTTCGACCTATCTGACTTTAATGCTCCTCATGTTGCTTGTCTCTCTTTCTCTCCTGCTGCAGATCAAATAAACTTTTTTTCTCTCCCCTCTTAATCATGCTTCATCCCACATGTCCTCCTCCATCATCGCCACCTCTTCCAACCACTTCATTTCTTGTTTCCACCATAAGAGCATCTCCAATAAAAAATGCAAATTTGAAGATGTAAAAAAAGACATGTAAAAATTTACATCTTGGAAAAGTGCCTTTTGCATCTCCAAAAAATAGCCAACTCAAACAGATGGTGCAAAACGGATATGTAAAAAAGCAACTGCAAGAGAATATGCAAACTAGAGAAGTAGAACCAGCTGTCAGCTGCGCGGCTGCTGTTCAGCCGCTGTGCAACTGCTGTACATCTATTGTTCAGTCATAGAAATTGAAATAAACATCTGGAAAATAACTTCAGACTTTCACATGTCCACAATCTCAAAATGTTACATAATTCATCAAATCCACAAGATCAAATGCAACACACATACAACATAGTTTTGCATAATACAACAAACAAATAATGAAACTAGGCGGCTCTTTTGCCATGCCATTTCCAGTACTCCTTCATCAAATCCTTCCGAAGTTGATCGTGTGCATAGGAGTCTCTAATTAATGGTATACCTTCATGAAGCGTTTGATTTGCTCCTCTCTTCTTATCAGCATAACGCGTACTCCCATCAAGTGATACAAGGTGTAATCTAAATCCTATCCATGCTCATTCTCAATGATCATATTATGCATGATCACGCAAGTAGTCATGATATACCGAAGGGTTTTTTGATCCCATAATTTGGATGGTCCTCGCACAATAGAAAATTGCACTAGTAGAAAACAGGTCTTTGGACCAAGCTCAATGTACACATTAGTCTCGGTTGCATTACGAACCGGGACTGAAGTGAGCATTAGTCCCGGTTTGAGCGGCTAGGCCGTCGGGAAGGCATTAGTCCCGGTTCAAATGGGACCTTTAGTCCTGGTTTGAGACATGAACCGGGACTAAAGGGAGGCCTTTAGTCCTGGTTTGTGACACGAACCGGAACTAAAGGGTGCGATGACCTTTAGTCCCGGTTCGTGTCTCAAACTAGGACTAAAGGGGTTCTAAAATTTTGTTTTTTGTTTTTAGTTTCTGTTTTTAATTGCTTATATCTTTTAGGATATTTGATGTTTTTGAGTGATTCTTTTTTCATTAGATTCACAATTTTGTCTAGTTTCTGTTTATGCCATTAGTTTTCAAATTGGGATGATTTAAATATGAATTTGTTCAAATTTACTTCAAACCCAAGATTGTGAATAATTTAAGTTTAAAAATAGTTTTTAATTAAATTATTTTTGCTCCTAGGCACATGTTAGATTGTTGTCATAGTAAGATTTATTTTGTTATTTTTAGAATAATTTAAATTAGGATTTTAATTAAAACAATACAACTTTGCTTATATAGTTGTTTTAGTCCTTTAATTGTTGTTTTCAATTATTTTTAGTTAGTTCTTTTTATAGATTTTAACATGTTGTAGTATGCTTCTGTTAGACAACAGCAGATGATTTTTTATAGTTAATTAATATTAATTTTGCTACTGTTTTGTATTAAAAGTGGTTTAGCCTTTAATAATATTTGATAGAATAAGTTTTGCTTTATTAAAAAGTAATTCTTTTGCCATTTTAATAGAACGTGACTCTGGCTTGGTTAACCTTAGTTATGACTCTAGCTGGGACAGTGCTAGCAGATGTAGTCGACGGTAGGATTGGATGGAAACCATCCCGGACTAAAGGGGTTCAAACTCTACCCCCCCCCCCCATGTATGGCCATATAGTTTTGAAAAAAAGAAAAGAAAATGAAAAAAACTTCAAAAATTAAAATCCTACAAGATGTAGTTATGTTACTACATCTAGTAGTTAGGAAAATTTAAAAACTTAATTTTGGACATGTTTTGCAAAAAAGTGTTATGAAAAAGTAAAACGGCTATAACTTTTGCATACGATGTTGAGAAAAAAATTATAATATATCAAAATGTTCAGCACGAAAAGCCAGTTCCGATTTCGACGGCTGTAGGCCGTTTTGCAAATTTTTAGAATCCTAAAATTCTGAAAGGAAAAAAGTTATCCTCAAATTTATGTTACTAAATAATTATTGGTCTTTAGAATAATAGTTTCAAAACTCAAACGGTGAAACGTGTGACTTCAAGCTCAAGTTCAACTCCTAAGGGTTAATAGGATTGATAGCTTACTATTGTCAGGAAAACAACAAGTGCAGACTTGGAAACGAGGGGGAATAGAACTCGGAAGTTAAGCATGCTCAGACTGGAGTAGTGAGAGGATGGGTGATCGGATGGGAAGTTAGATGATTTGGAATGAGTGCTCCACACCTGTGCAGTGATGAGGGGTTATTATAGATTAAATTGTCAAATAATTCGGAAATTTGAAAATCAGGAAAAAATAAAAAAAATCATTTTTTTCAAAAAAAATCCTTTAGTCCTGGTTGGTGTTACCAACCGGGACTAAAGGTGGAGCTCCAGACAGCGGCCACATGGAGCCCCTTTTAGTCCTGGTTCGTAAGCGAACCGGGACTAAAGGTTTTGGGCTTTAGTCCCGACCTTTTTGTCCCGGTTCCAAAATCGGGGCTAAATTAAGGCCCTTTGGAACCGGGACTAAAGGCCCATTTTCTACTAGTGTTGGGATTGCAAAATTCCAAAAGCCCTCTCAACATCTTTCCTAGATGCCCCTTGTGCATTGTGAAAGATGAGTTCTTTGTTTCCTTGGGATTTCGCAATTGGTTTAACAAAAGTACCCCACCTCGAGTAGATCCTGTGTTGCCCCCCATTCAATCATACACTAATCATACACGTACATGTGTACGACCAAGATCATGGACTCAGGGGAAGATATCACAACACAACTCTAGACACAAATTAAAAATAATACAAGCTTTATATTACAAGCCAGGGGCCTCGAGGGCTCGAATACATAAGCTCGAATACAAACGAGTCAGCGGAAGCAACATTATCTGAGTACAGACATGAGTTAAACAAGTTTGCCTTAAGAAGGCCAGCACAAAAGCATCTACGGTCAAAAAGGCAAGGCCTCCTGCCTGGGAGCCTCCTAACTACTCCTGGTCGTCGGCGGTCTCCACGTAGTAGTAGGCATCAGCAGTGGCATCTGGCTCCTGGGCTCCGACATCTGGTTGCATCAACCGGAAAGAAGAAGAAAGGGGGAAAGGGGGAGCAAAGCAATCGTGAGTACTCATCCAAATAACTCACAAGCAAGGTTCTACACTACATATGCAACATTATCAAAGGAAGGCTATATATGTGGACTGGGCTGCAGAAATGCCAGAATAGAGGGGAGAGCCTAGTCCTATCGAAGACTAGCATCTTCAACATCTTTAGCGGTCTTGCGGCATTAGAAGAGTGCAGATTGACATAAGGTAAAGTAGTATTAGTTTCATCAACCTCGCCCAGAGATCCTTCCTCGACCCCCTGCGAGAAAGCAATCCCAGAGCCGTACTATCCAGTTATCACCTCAAGTATCTAGTTCTAGTTGTATCGGTCGGGATACAACTCCAAGTGTCAGTTACTATAAGAAAGGATATCTATAGATGTTTTCTTCCCTACATGGGTGCACCAACTTACCCACCACGCACGATTAACTCCAGCAGGACACACTTTCCTGGGTCATGCCCGGCCTCGGCCAAACAATACGCCGCAACCCGACCTAGGCTTAATAGAGAGGTCAGCACGCCCCCAGGGGTTATGGGCCATCGCCCCGGGAACTCATGCACGTTGCATGAGCGGCCGATGGAGCAGACCTAGCTACCTCCTTAAAAAGGTAGGAGCTTACCGGTCCAACCCAGTGCGCACCGCTCAGTCGCTGACGTCTAATAAGCTTCGGCTGATGCATACGATGCAGAACGCCCATTCAATGCCCACGTGATGGTTAGTGCTATCAGGCCAGAGGCGCCTCGGATCAAATATCCAAATCGTAGTGGATTAGGAACGTGCGGTAACAAGCAAAGACTCATGAAAGTTGTGACCCCGTCACCTCGTCTCGAGGACTTGTGGCAAGGGCTAAGAATGTCCGGCCACGCTTCGTAATTATCTCGCGGGCACCCTCCGGGTCAACCTGACTCCACATCACTCGCAATTAAGCTCGCGCGGGTACCCCTTAAGGTCGACCTGTCTTTAGTAACCTGGTTCAGGGTAAAGTCATAGTAACCATAGTAACCATGTTTCTAACACCAAGGGGAACCCTGAGGAACCACCCTTGATGGATTCCACTCGATGTAATCATCAAGGTGAACATAAGAGGAACCACCCTCGAGGTTCACACTTGAGGGGTTGCACGACAGAGTCATATCGAAAGTGGTTAAGGAGGAAATCACCCTCGATGACCATGACCGAATATCTACACTATAGAGATCTCATCAGGAGTGATGTATGAGGTGTCACCCTCGGCACTCGATAGTAACTCTGCAGAGTCGTACAACTAGGGGGTGATGTGCGGTGTCGGGGCCTGGAAGTCGATCACGTTGATCGAGTCATCGAACATAAAGCAGGGCAACTGGGACAAGGTGGGGGTCACTGATGGATCACTAACCAACCTATACTAAGCAATTTAGGATAAGCAGGTAAGGTAACAAAAAGCAAGTTACAAAAGCAAGCTATGCATCAGAATAGGAGCAAACAATAACAGTAGCAAAATCTAATGCAAGCATGAGAGAATCAAATGGGCGATATCGTGATGATCAAAGGGGGGCTTGCCTGGAAGCTCTGCTGTAAAGGAAGAACTGTCGTCGTCGACGGAGTCGATCACAGGCGCGGCATCGGTCTCGGGATCTACCGGAGAAAAGAGGGGGAAGAAACAATAAATATAAAGCAAAAAAGCATCACAAATCATAACATGGCAATATGTTGTGCCGGGTGTGACCTAACGTATGGCTACACGATATAGGTAAAGGGGGAAAACAACCGGGAATGTTTTCTGGGTTCCGAACCTATGTCAGACAGATGACCGGAGGGGAATGTTCCATGTTCAGATAGTTAGAGGCATCTGACAGGTATGTGGGTAGCGTATACGGGTTCGTAGGATTTTTCTGAGCAACTTTCATGTAGAAAACATTTTCATCTGAGCTAGGGTTTATTTTCTATGAATTTTAAAAGATTTCAACATTTTCTAGATTTATTAAAAAAGAAATTAATTATGATGTCAACATTGCGTGGGGATGACGTCAACAGTCAACAGCCGCACTGACCAGGTCAAACCTGACCAGTGGGGCCCACCTATCATTGGTAGTGGGCTAACAGCAGTTCATTTTAATTTAAACAGAGTAATTAGTGACTGGACCCCACCTGTTAGTGACTCATTAGTTTACCTAATTATTTTTATTTAGGAAAATGTTTTAATTAGTTTAACTATGCGGGGGGCCCGAGTGTTAGTGGCACTGAGTGCCCAGTCAGCAAAGTTGACCACGGTCAACATGGTCAACTAGGTCCAGGGGGCCCACGGGCAGCGACCCAGAGGCGGGCCCTACCGGCGCCAGGTCAGCATCGATGCCGGAGCAACGCCGACGACCATTTTGCGCGGTGGCGCGAGTCGGACATGACCAGAAATCGCGCACAGAGCACGGGGAGGGTCGCGCGTGGGTGCGTTGGAAAGAGTGTGCGACGGAGAGGCGATCCGCGGCGGTGGTGTGGCTGGAGGAGCACCATAGCGACGACGGTGAGCTCATCGGTGGACTACGGCGCTCGGGAGCGATGACGATTGGCGATGCGGGCGTGCTAGCGAGCAAATTGAGAGGCTGGGCAAGGCGTACGCGTTGTGGCGAGGCCAACGGTCGCGATCCCGTGACCATTTGGTCACCGATAGCACGCTGGTGGCGAGCGGAGGTGGCGACGCTTTCAGGCGCTCATCGGGGCAGGTGGTAAGGGGCATGGGGAGGGAAGCAAGTGGCATGGGCGGCTTCAGCGAGCGGTCCTGAGCACGCTCGTGTGCTCGGGTGAGCATGACGATGCCCACAGCGACGGCGGTGAGCTACTTGGTGGAGCCGAGCTCGGCCATGGCGGCATGGTGGCTACGGGAGCGCAAGATGCCATGGGAGCGAGGGGAGAAGATGAGGGGCTCACCGAGCAACACACACGGTGGCCCTTGGTGGTTTAGTAGCTGCAGACTCGAGGCGGATCGAACGGCGGCATAGCGGTGGCCGCAATTGGGGAAGAAGACGCGAGCGACGTCGGTGGCGCTCCTCGGGCTCGATCTGGTGACGAGGAGGAAGGATCAGTCCACCATGGACCTCCTGGACACCTCGGAGGGAGGAATGGGCACCGATGGCCGCGGTGGAGTGCGGTGCTCGGCGGAGATGACACTGGGTGGCGATGGATCTGGAGGGAGAGAGAGCGCGGGCAAGAGAGAGGACCAGGGGGCAGGTGAGTGGGGGAGTGGGAGAGGGTATCGAGGGGGCACGGCCTGCCTTATCCCCTCGTCAGAGCCGGTGAGGGGGGTCCGGTGGAGAAGCGCGCGCGCGGTCGCTCATACAGTGGGGAGGGGAAAAAGAAAAGGAGGGTAAGGTGGGTCGGGCCAGTGCAATCGGGCTAAGGCCCAGGGGGCAGAGGGGCTTTCTCTCTCTCCTGCTTTTCCTTTTTCTTTTTGTTTTCTTTTATTTGCTCTGTTTTGCAAAAAAATCTTAGTACCAATTGAGTTTTGTTTTCAACAAAACTTGTCACATAATTCTATCACAATATCTTGAGATGGACCAAAAAGTTTGGAGTCAAAGGAGTTGTCTAACCATCATTAGAAATTGAAAAGGCCAATTGAATTGCTGATGTAGCACTAAATTAATTCCCAGTGGGATTTTGGGAATTCAAAAGAGTCTGGCTCCAACATGAAAATGGTCAGGGGGAATTTATAGGACAATGTGAACATTTTTGTTTTACTGCTTGAAGAAATAAGTATTTGACTTGCATTTTAAATTTAAAAATGAGGTTGAAGTATTCTTAACTATTTTTGGTAGGGCATGATGATGATGACTTGGCATCATTAGTGTGGAGTTACTGTAGCATGATTCTCGGGGTGTTACATATCCCATCCGCAAGATAGTACACATAGTTGTATGTGCAACCATTTGCTTTGAAGGTCGCCGGTGGTGCTTCTCCATTTGCTAACTTGGCAAAAAGAGGTGACCCGTCGAGCATGCTGATGTCATTGAAAGATCTAGACATCCCAAAATATGAATGCCAACCATGTTTCTTGATCGGCAACGGCCTCAAGAATGCTAGTGGCATCCTTCCCACAACCCTTTAACTGTCCATGCCATGCTTTTGGGCAATTTTTCCATTTCCAATGCATGCAATCAACGGACCCTAACATACCTGGAAAGCCACGAGCTTTGTTCATATCCAACAGCCTCTACCATAATCTTCGCAAATTGTTTGACATAGAAATAGAAGCGCTCTCTGCCATCACCAAGTTGTCACCAATGTAGTCTGCTGAAACACCGTAGGCCATCATGCACAAAGCTACAGTGACCTTATGTTTGGTGCTATGTCCAAGAAAGCTGGCACAATTCCTCCTGTGCACAAAGAATCGATCATGCTTCTGCACGGAATTGCAAAGGTGGATGAATAAGTCTTTGGACATTCTGAACCGGCGTCAGAAGTACCTCTTCGGAAAAACGGGTGGTGAACCAAAATAGTTGCGGATGCATTAGCCTCTTGTGCGCCTCAACCCGTTCTCTCCGAATGAACGCACGTCCATACATGGAACCACCGTGTTTCGGCTTCTTCCTCTTGTGCATCACCACTAGCATAGCAATTTCCTCTTCTTTGTTAAAATCAAATTCCTCATTGGATGAGGAATTGTCCATGAAAGAGGAGTCACACGAGCTCGTCTACAATGTGGAAAATCACCTTCGAACTACCACTCCGACCCCAATAAAAAACCCGTCAAGTTTCATTGATTTTTTGCCTTGGGGAATTTTGTCGAACACCTTGCTTGCGGACTTGCGGGGTGGAAAAAATCGGCCGGCTGCGGGTTGCGCAGCCGTTCGGCGGCGGCGGGTGTGGGCGGTGGCGACGGCTTGGGAGAGGAGATGGCCGCAGCTTGACAAAGAAGAACATGGGAGCTTAGTGCTGCAGGCAGCCGGCTTCGTGCAGCCGGAAGAATGGCCGCCCGGGAGGCGTCGCACACCTCCCCTACCTCCGCCGGGGGGGGGGGGGTTCTTGGCTAGGAAGAAGTCTAGCCCATGAAAGACCTCGCCGTGGAAGGCATTACAGCAGCCGGACCGCCGGAGAAGCTTCGATTCGAAGCAGCGGCCGAAAGGAAATTGGCGGCTGCGGGCGGCAGGGGACAGGGGGTGAAGTTGCGGTGGGGCCTCCAGCCATCAGGCGGGTGGCAACGGCGTCGATTTTTGCTGAAATAGGCCGGTAGTGGAGTTGGACGGGCGGCGGCTTGTCGCGCAGAAGGAAACGGAAGGCAGATAGGCGGTTGGCGCGTGACTGCCCTTTTTACATCTACGGTCGGCGGAGATGCAAATTCGCACTGCAAGATATTGTATTTCACATCGTCGGGAGATGGAGAAGTAATTTTTTTGTATTTACATCATTTGCTGGAGAGGGGTTTTAGGGCTTTAGAGATGTAAAAGTTAGGTATTTTTGCATCTACATTTTCTATTGAAGATGCTCTAACCGAGCCAGTGTTGTCGTAGGTCTACCTGCACCCTATTTCTCTCCACTATCGATCTTACCAACATCGTCCTAGATCTTGCCTACAGAGGCTCCAACTAATCAACAACCCATCGTTCGCCCACGGTTAAGCCCACATGAAGCCTGTTCTCCCCTACATATTTCGCAAATCATATCGTGTTGTATTGTTTGTAGGCCTTTCCATTGCATCGTCCAATTTATCTCTAATACATAAATATAGTTGATCTCCACTAAGTCTAATTCTCTCAACATGTAGTCCTCCACATCATCAAATATGCCACCTCATCATCCATTAGGACTATTTTGTAGGACATACATACACCAATTTAATTGTTCCATCTCTAATAGTCCAACATATATGCATACCCTTTGTTCACATATAATTACTTTCAAAAGTAATAGCTTTCGATTTAGGCCATTTCATTCATATATAATGTGTCCAAAATTAGTCTTCAAGCTCCCGCAGCAACGCACGGGGAAATCACCTAGTTTATATAGATTCTATTTGTAGGGGCGGGTTCACAAAAGTGGTGTAATACGCCACTCAGTTCAATGTGAATCAAATAACATTTCCAAGGATTTAACATGCCACTAATTCCCTTCAAAGCGAGATGTGACCTCATGATTCACAAGTCAAACAAGACCAACACTGATGTTAAATATATTATTGGATTAAATCTATTTGCATCTAGAATGATGAAAAAGGATGAATGAAGTAAGTGGTTATATTCCTTTTTTAGCATGAAAGTAAGTGAGGATAGAACATTGTTGTTTATTCGTTTGACCTGTCTTCCTTTCTTTTATAGCCATATCTCCATGCACTTTTAGTGTGATGTTGTCCTACTTTTACTCGCGGCTGTAAAGCCCCTAACTTTGAAGTAACCAGATGGAAGCAAATGTCATAGTACAATTTATTCCTTTTTGACGAAGGAATATATTAATACAAAGAATATATCAGTTACATATGGCCTCTACGCCAACATGATACAAGGAGCTAGTCAAGACATCGAGATGCAAAAGTTAATGATGATACCGGACATTATTTCCAGGCATGTAAGGGATTACGACAAGGAGACTCCATGTCTCCTATGCTGTTTAACATTGTAGCGGATATGTTGGCAGTATTTATTGGTCGGGCCAAAGAGAGTGGCCAAGTAGGAGGACTCGTCCCCCACCTTGTAGAGGGGGGGAGGGGGTGTCTCCGTTCTACAATACGCAGATGATACTATTATACTCATGGAACACGATCTTGCAAAAGCTAGGAATATGAAGCTTGTATTATGTCTTTTTGAGCAATTGTCTCGGCCCAAAATCAACTTCAATAAAAGCGAATTGTTTTGCTTTGGGACAGCCAAAGAGGAACAAGATGACTAGAGAAATCTGTTCGGTTGTGAAATGGGATCCTTACCTTTTAGTTATCTAGGGATCCTAATACATCATAGACGTTTAACGAACAAGGAAAGGAAATGTATAGAAGATAGATTTGAAAAGAAACTAAGCTGCTGGAAGGGCCAGCTAATGTCTTATGGAGGTCGGCTAGTTTTGATAAATTCAATTTTGATGAGTCTGCGGATGTTCCTTCTATCTTTCTTTGAAGTAGCGCTAGGGGTACAGAAAAGACTAGACTTCTATAGATCCCGATTCTTTTGGCAAATTAAGTGATGAGGCCAAGAAGAAATACTGCATATTGGCTAGATGGGATATCATTTGTAGACTAAAAGACCATGGCGGGTTAGGGATCAAAAATTTAGAGGTAAGAATAGATGTCTGCTTAGCAAATGGCTATATAGATTATCTGTTGAGACCGAGGATATGTGGGTACAAATCTTGCAGAATAAGTACCTACACTCTAAGACTTTGGCCCAAGTGACCGCTAGGCCAACGGAATCACCCTTTTGGAAGGGGTTAATGAGGACGAAAGTATCTTTCTTCCAACGGATGAAGTTCCTAGTTGGTAATGGTACCACTACTAGATTCTGGGAGGATACATGGCTAGGGGAGATGCCTTTGGCTTTGCAATATCCCTCCTTATATAATATTGTGCAACGTAAGGAGGATTATGTCGCCACAATATTAAACTCGATACTGTTTAATATCCAATTTAGGAGATCCCTAGTAGGGGAAGGTTGGAATACTTGGTTGCACCTGGTCCATAGGTTGATGGATGTTCACATGTCCGATCAGGCGGATACAATTCGCTGAAAGTTAACCACAAATGGAATCTTCTCAGTGAAATCCATGTATTCGGACCTAATTGATTTTGGGCCATTGTCGAGGTCTTTGCACATTTGGAAGATTAAAGTTATGCTTCAAAATAAAATCTTTATGTGGTTCGTCCATAAAGAAGTCATTCTAACCAAAGATAACTTAGTGAAAAGGAATTGGGTTGGTAACTCCAGGTGCTATTTTGTGATCAAAATGAAATGATTAAACACCTTTTTATCGAATGTCCTCTTGCAAAATTATTATGGCGATCAATTCATATAGCTTTTAACGTTCATCCCCTAAGGAGCATAAACACGTTATTTGGGACGTGGCTTAATGGAGTGGATATACACATAGCTAAACATATTCGGATAGGAGTATGTGCACTATTCTAGGCTATATGGAACACTAGGAATGATATGATTTTTAATGGGACAAAATTCACTAATTTTTTATAGGTTATCTATAGAGCTACAACTTGGATCTGTATGTGGTCGTTACTCACTCATGCGGACTTCAGGGATCTTTTGGTTATTGGGTGCAACCGCCGAGAGATGGTAGCATGGGCTATCTTCAGCCAATTTGGATGGCGAGCTAATAATAGGCTAGATGTGTAGGCATCGTAACTTGTTCTTTATCGCCGGATGTGGCACTTTTTAGTTCTATATCGCCAGATGCGGTGCTTTTCAGATTTATTTTCTTTTGACTTCTACTTAGTTTATGAGCTTATTTGGACCTTAAGACTTTGTTACGTTTTTATTTAATAATATGGCTACATGCATCGATTGATGCAGAGGTCGGGGGTCATCCTCCTTTTTAAAAAAAGACATAGAGATGCACATAACCAAATTATTGCAAAAGAAAGAGTGATCACTCATCAACATCAACCAACAATGGCAACCCAAGGGTAACATGATATGTATTCCAACAACAATGCCTTCAAGAAGGGAACATTGCATGACAATGTCGTCGCTTGAGCCAATTATCGAGGCTGGATCATGGGTTTTTGCCTCAAAGAGAAGTTCGAGCAAACTCCAGGCAATGCATTCAACAAGGAAACCATGGCCAAATGATGGGTTCACTGTTTTCCAACTGCAAACTATTTTATATCTATTTTATTACTGAAGCAGGGTTAAATGAAGCTTGCATTTCCCATATTTACAAGGCTGTACTGGTCAACACATCATGCACACACGCAAGCCACCTTGTCCCACCGAGACTAGCCCTCGTGTCGTTTCCCTAGAGGCGATCCTAGGGGCGAACATCATGCTGCGAGAGACCCTCGCACTTCTGCTTCCCCATCTGTCGATGCCACTGGAGTAGGCTGCGGTGGCGGCGGGCCCGGTGCTGAAGGAGCCGGGATCTGGACGCGGCGGCGATCTCCTAGTGCGACTGGGGCGTGATCGGGAGGGAGTTGCGTGCATCGGCCACGGCGGCGCCCCTGGTCGTGTGGCGACCACGCTACTCTCCATGACCCACGGGATCTGAGGTCTCTGGCGATGGTGGGCATGGCAGGGGATGCGGATCTGGATCCCAGCCAGATCTGTTGTCAACTATTCATGTGGATGGTTGGCGGGGCGATGAGGGCTTGGGTGAGAGATGGAGGATCACCTCCGGAGAACTAGTGGCGGCATACGTCTTCATGGCGAAGCTCCATGCGGTTCCAGCCAGCCGCAAGATCGGGACGACGCGGCTTCCGGTGAAAACCGCGTCTGACTGTGGTCTTGGTGAACGATGGTAGTGTCTCTAACGTTGTTTCCTTCTCGAGGCATTGTTGTTGCAAGTTACGTTAACTCGATCGGTATGTTTCAGGGAAAACCCTAGATCTGGGTCTAAAGGATCGGACGACGATCGTGCCTTTGGTGTCGTTCTTCCTCCCGAGGGCGTCGTTTTGGAGCAAGTGCTAGCTGGAGGGGACAAGAGGAGGAGCGATGTTACATCTACCGCAAGACCGACGGTGGATCCCGGCGGCATGGCGCTGCGGAATTTCGGTGACGGGCGCATGTGGATGCATACGCGCAGGACAGTGGCATTGTTTGGCATCGACGATAGGCCTGGCAAGGTTGGTGTGTCAGTACTTTCTCAGTAGATGGATTGGTGGAAGAGGGCGGCGCGACGGCCTCTGAGAGTGCGTCCGGCCAGTGTGCGACCTAGTCCCGGCATTGTGGCTTGACTGGGGCATACCGCTTTAGATGTTAGGCTTCGGTGTGATGTCTTTTTGGTATTTGGCTCGGAAATTCGGCACCCCTTCATCAAGGGAATCACTAGTAGAAAAAACCCCATTCGTCCTAGTTGATAAGGGCCTTTTGTCCCGGTTTGTGAACCGGGACTAAAGGTTTGTTACTAATGCATTAACCCTTTAGTGCCGGTTCTTACACGAACCGGGACAGATGGGCCTCCACGTGGCCGGTGCGCCGAGCCCAGGCAGGAGGGCCTTTGGTCCCGGTTGGTGGCACCAACTGGGACCAATAGGCATCCACGCGTTAGCATTTCAAGGGCTGGGGTTTTTGTTTTTTTTTAAGGGAGGGGGGTTGGGGGTTTTGGGGGTTTAATTTAGGTGTTTCATATATTGTGTTAGCTAGCTAATTAATAGAGAGAAGTGTCCTCTCTTATATTCGTGCTTGGTCGAAGCTATATATACGTATATATAGAGAGGACTAGACACGCTAGCTAGTAAGCAAATGAAGGAAACAGAAGATCGTCATGAACATATGCATACAGAGAGAAGTGATATCGACCACCTCTCCTTCTCTGAGAGATTGGTCGAACAACAAGTTCTCGTATATCTATCCGACACTACCGGCTACATATATACAATAGTTATCTCTTACAATATAATCTCCTAATTATATATGAACACAGGGTCCACATAGTATTCTCCGTCTTCAGTGATCACGTGGTCAAGGAAGAATGCTGCCAATTCCTCTTGAATTGCTCGCATACGATCTGGTGCTAGGAGTTCATCCCGCATCCGAAACATCTAATTTGAACAAGGGGGTCAATATATATATACATATATATATATATATATATATATATATATATATATATAAAAATGAAACTCAACACATATGATGGTAATAAAATAAAATTGTGAATATTATTTCTTACGCACTTCATATTGTTCGTCAGAGTACCCCCGTTCACAGGTCGTGTGGCGGATGGACTCGCAAACGTAGTATCCACAGAAAGTATTCCCTTGTTCCTTCCACAACCACTTTACAAGAAATAGAGGTCAATCAAACTGATAAGCAAGCATGCCAAATGGTATTGATGAAACTAGCACTTGAATCACTAGGAGATGCGCGGAACATGTTACTATAGTACTTACTTTCGGGTGTCTAAATTGCAGCTTCTTCGGCAGTCCTCGGAGCTTTTTTGGTGAATTTTCTCCAAACCCTACCAGACAAAGAAAACAATTACTTAATATCAGGAAATGAACAAAGTTGCTGATAAGGTGGATAATGATCGATTTAACTTCTTGAGCATTTGAGTCATGTCCGCATAGTCCTGGGGATCTTTTCGTCTCGAGTCTAAGACGGTTACTAGTCCCTGCTCAAGCTTAATCTCTAGGAGAATATAGTAGAAGCTACACAGGCATGCATAACTCATCAATTACATTACTATAACCTGGACTAATAAGGGAAACCGAATATGCACAAGATAGTAACACTCACTTGAAGTTGTAAGGAAAGAGTATTATATCTTTGTTTTCATTAATTACCAACGATCATAGCAAGTTGGCATCGGTATCTTCGGCATGATATTTAACCTTAGTTGCATCTACGAGATTTGTGTTAATGAACCCAATATCACCGATTTGTCATTTCTTCAATTCGGCGATCTTCAATCTGCATAATATAGTGAGGATAATTATAAATACATGCAATGAAAGAGCTGACCTATATAGAGAGACTTAATGACAGAAGTAGTAGTACTTACAGACAGTAGCAAGTGACCATTGCTTCATCGAGGGCCTTTTGATTGAAAAACTGGATGAACTCCTCAAATGGAACATTCAACAATTCAATTCCAATGAGGTCATGCTCCTCTCTAACTCTCAGCGTCAAAGTATTCCTCCCCCCAGACTCTCTGCAGGTTTTCATGTACCAATCATGGAATCTTCGCATCATCGTTGTTAGAGATCTTTCATCTTTGACGAGAGGCTTCCCGTACTCGTATTTGTGTTCCTCCACCTCCAAGAAATCATAATGTACATCGTCGGGCAGGTAATCTCCAAGATTGCTATAACCGGGCACCATCCTCGGATCATTAGCGACGATGCCGCTAGACACCTTGAGCGGGGGGGGGGCACGATTGGTTCGCTTGTTTGCCGAGATGGGAAATTTTTTTCCCAGCTCATCATTCTTTTATCCTTTGATCACTGACAGTACTTCCCAACCGCTCCGCTTCGACAAATTTCTTTGCAATAATGTGATCATAGTTGCCTTTCGGAAGAGACTTTGCTAGGTTTTTTAGGGCAGCCAGAGTGCGCCTCGCTTTCACCGGATCTACCTTCTCCTCCGGAGGTGGATGTTTCTTTGCTTTCACCCCTTCAAAGAAGTTCGTCACTTCGGCTCGCACGATCTTCGCGTTCTCCTCCGGGGTCCTCTCGTATGGTAACTTCTCTAGAGTCTTCAGAGAAGGACCGAATCTGTATTGCCTCCCGCCTCTGGCTGTACTGCTAGACGCCGGCAGAGCAGACGGAGCGGATGTGGTTGTCTTCTTTCCTTGCTTACAAGGCGGAGGAGAAGGACTACGATGCGCCGGGGCAGCCAGAGCAGCGGCGGGTCTCTTCCGCCCTTGCTGACGAGGCGGAGAAGGAGGAGGATGGCTGCTCGGGCGTGCCGGCACAGGCAGAGAAGGAGGCGGAGTGCCTCCACGCGCCGGAGAAGGAGGCTGAGTGCCTTGATCACTCACCGGAGGAGGAGGCGGAGTGCCCTGACTCGTCGGAGGAGGAGGAGGCGGAGGCGTCCAGTTCAGAAGCTTGATGAGCTCCTTCCGCCATAGGCATGGAGTCAATAGACAAGAACCCAGCCGAGTCTCCCCTTCACCGGTAGGGTAGTCAAGCTGGAGGTCCTCAAATCCCTCAGTTATTTCATCCACCCTCACCCTGGCATATCCTTCTGGAATTGGACTACAGTGAAAAGTTGCGCCAGGTTCAGGAGGTCGAACAGAGCCGACGGCCGCCTTGACTTTGAAGTTCTGCCATTGCGTCATAAGGTGGCAATGTTGAGACTCCGTGATAGCATCCACGGGGTAGCTAGCAGGAGCTATCAAGACATGCTCCGGCTGAAGCAGCTCGGTGGAAGCCACGCTACTTCTCCGCTGAGATGGCAGGGTAGCTTCGGGGGTAGTTTTGGCAGGTCGCTTGCTGCGAGCTACTTCTCGTTCCTCTAGCGCTTGAACCCTTTCGTGCAGCGTCTGAATTTGGGCATGCTCCACTTTTTTCCTCCTCTCCTGGCATTTGTAACCGCTTGCGTCCGGAAAACCAGCCTTCCACGGAACGGAGCCTGGCGTGCCTCGTGTCCGTCCAGGGTGCTCAGGATTCCCGAGGGCCATTGTGAGCTCGTCGTTCTCTCTGTCTGGAACGAACATCCCTTGCTGCGCTGCATCAATATAGTGCTTAAGCCTCTTGACTGGTATGTTCATTTGCTCGTCCGTCCAAACGCATTTCCCTGATACAGGGTCCAAGGTTCCGCCAGCCCCGAAGAACCAAGTCCGGCAACACTCTGGCCAGTTCATTGTCTCTGGTTCGATCCCTTTATCAAGCCGATCATTCTCAACCTTGGCCCACTTAGGTCGGGCTTTGAGGTAGCCACCTGACCCCGTGCGATGGTGAAGCTTCTTCTTTGTAGCATTTTTCTTGTTTTTCACCGACATCTTCTTACTCATTTCTGATGTCTTGTAGGCCACAAATGTGGGCCAGTGATCTCTAATCTTCTCATATCTGCTGATGAATTCTGTGTAGGGGAACGTAGTAATTTCAAAAAATTTCCTACGCACACGCAAGATCATGGTGATGCATAGCAACGAGAGGGGAGAGTGTGATCTACGTACCCTTGCAGACCGACAGCGGAAGCGTTAGCACAACGCAGTTGATGTAGTCGTACGTCTTCACGCCCGACCGATCAAGCACTGAAACTACGGCACCTCCGAGTTTTAGCACACGCTCAGCTCGATGACGATCCCCGGGCTCCGATCCAGCAAAGCATCGGGGAGGAGTTCCGTCAGCACGACGGTGTGGTGATGATCTTGATGTTCTACCGTTGCAGGGCTTCGCCTAAGCACCGCTACAATATGACCGAGGTGGAATATGGTGGAGGGGTGCACTGCACACGGCTAAGGAACGATCACGAAGATCAACTTCTGTCTAGGGGTGCCCCCCTGCCCCCGTATATAAAGGAGCAAGGGGAGGAGGCCGGCCGGCCCCTATAGGCGCGCCAGGAGGAGTCCTCCTCCTAGTAGGAGTCCAGTAGGAGTAGGACTCCTACTAGGAGGGGGAAAGAAGTGGGGAGGGAGAGGGAAAGGGGGGCGCCGCCCCCCCTCCCCTAGTCCAATTCGGACCAGGGGGGAGGAGGCGCGCTGCCCACCTCTGGCAGCACCTCTCTCTCTCTCCTCTAAGGCCCATATGGCCCATTACTTCTCCCGGGGGGGTTCCGGTAACCCTCCGGCTCTCCGGTTTTCTCCGAAATCACCCGGAACACTTCCGGTGTCCGAACATAGCCGTCCAATATATCAATCTTTATGTCTCGACCATTTCGAGACTCCTCGTCATGTCCGTGATCACATCCGGGACTCCAAACTAACTTCGGTACATCAAAACTCATAAACTCATAATATAACTATCATCGAAACCTTAAGCGTGCGGACCCTACGGGTTCGAGAACAATGTAGACATGACCGAGACACGTCTCCGGTCAATAACCAATAGCGGAACCTAGATACTCATATTGGCTCCTACATATTCTACGAAGATCTTTATCGGTCAGACCGCATAACAACATACGTTGTTCCCTTTGTCATCGGTATGTTACTTGCCCGAGATTCGATCGTCGGTATCTCAATACCTAGTTCAATCTCGTTACCGGCAAGTCTCTTTACTCGTTCCATAATACATCATCTCACAACTAACTCATTAGTTGCAATGCTTGCAAGGCTTATGTGATGTGCATTACTGAGAGGGCCCAGAGATACCTCTTCGACAATCGGAGTGACAAATCCTAATCTCGAAATACGCCAACCCAACATGTACCTTTGGAGACACCTGTAGAGCTCCTTTATAATCACCCATTTACGTTGTGAAGTTTGGTAGCACACAAAGTGTTCCTCCGGCAAATGGGAGTTGCATAATCTCATAGTCATAGGAACATGTATAAGTCATGAAGAAAGCAATAGCAACATACTAAACGATCGGGTGCTAAGCTAACGGAATGGGTCAAGTCAATCACATCATTCTCCTAATGATGTGATCCTGTTAATCAAATAACAACTCTTTTGTTTATGGTTAGGAAACATAACCATCTTCAATTAACGAGCTAGTCAAGTAGAGGCATACTAGTGACACTCTGTTTGTCTATGTATTCACACATGTATTATGTTTCTGGTTAATACAATTCTAGCATGAATAATAAACATTTATCATGATATAAGGAAATAAATAATAACTTTATTATTGCCTCTAGGGCATATTTCCTTCAGTCTCCCACTTGCGCTACAGTCAATAATCTAGTTCACATCGCCATGTGATTCAACACTAAGAGTTCACATCACCATGTGATTAACACCCATAGTTCACATCGTCATGTGACCTATACCCAAAGGGTTTACTAGAGTCAATAATCTAGTTCACATCATTTATGTGATTAACACCCAAAGAGTACTAAGGTGTGATCATGTTTTGCTTGTGAGATAATTTTAGTCAACGGGTCTGTCACATACAGATCCGTAAGTATTTTGCGAATTCTATGTCTACAATGCTCTGCACGGAGCTACTTTAGCTAATTGCTCCCATTTTCAATATGTATCTAGATTGAGACTTAGAGTCATCCAGATCTGTGTCAAAACTTGCATCGACGTAACTTTTTACGACGAACCTTTTGTCACCTCCATAATCGAGAAATATTTCCTTATTCCACTAAGGATAATTTTGACCAATGTCCAGTGATCTACTCTTAGATCACTATTGTACTCCCTTGCTTAACACAGTGTAGGGTATACAATAGATCTGGTACACATCATGGCATACTTTATAGAACCTATGGCTGAGGCATAGGGAATGACTTTCATTATCTTTCTATCTTCTGCCGTGGTCGGGCTTTGAGTCTTACTCAATTTCATACCTTGTAACACAGCCAAGAACTCTTTCTTTGACTGTTCCATTTTTGAACTACTTCAAAATATTGTCAAGGTATGTACTCATTGAAAAAACTTATCAAGCGTCTTGATCTATCTCTATAGATTTTGATGCTTAATATGTAAGCAGCTTCACCGAGGTCTTTCTTTGAGAAACTTCTTTAAAAACACTCCTTTATGCTTTGAAGAATAATTCTACATTATTTCCGATCAACAATATGTCATTCACATATACTTATCAGAAATGATGTACTGCTCCCACTCACTTTCTTGTAAATACAGGCTTCACCGCAAGTCTGTATAAAACTATATGCTTTGATCATACTATCAAAGCGTTTATTCCAACTCCGAGAGGCTTGCACCAGTCCATAAATGGATCACTAGAGCTTGCACACTTTGTTAGCTCCTTTTGGATCGACAAAACCTTCTGGATGCATCATATACAACTCTTCTTCCAGAAATCCATTCAGGAATGCAGTTTTGACATCCATTTGCTGGATTTCATAAAATGCGGCAATAGCTAACATGATTCGGACAGATTTAAGCATAGATACGAGTGAGAAACTCTCATCATAGTCAACACCTTGAACTTGTCGAAAACCTTTTTGCGACAATTCTAGCTTTGTAGATAGTAACACTACTATCAGCGTCCGTCTTCCTCTTGAAGATCCATTTAATCTCAATGGATCGCCGATCATTGGGCAAGTCAATCAAAGTCCATACTTTGTTCTCATACATGGATCTCATCTCAGATTTCATGGCCTCAAGCCATTTCGCGGAATCTAGGCTCATCATCACTTCCTCATAGTTCACAAGTTTGTCATGGTCTAGTAACATGACTTCCAGAACAGCATTACCGTACCACTTTGGTGCGGATCTCACTCTGGTTTACCTACGAGATTCGGTATTAACTTGATCTGAAGTTACATGATCATCATCATTAGTCTTCCTCACTAATTGGTGTAGTAGTCACAGGAACAGATTTCTTGTGATGAACTACTTTTCAATAAGAGAGAAGGTACAATTACCTTATCAAGTTCTACTTTCCTCCCACTCACTTCTTTCAAGAGAAACTCCTCTAGAAAGGATCCATTCTTAGCAACGAATGTCTTGCCTTCGGATCTGTGATAGAAGGTGTACCCAATAGTATCCTTTGGGTATCCTATGAAGACATATTTCTCCGATTTGGGTTTGAGCTTATCAGGATGAAACCTTTTTCATATAAGCATTACAATCCCAAACTTTAAGAAACGACAACTTTGGTTTCTTGCCAAACCACAGTTCAGATTGTGTCGTCTCAACGGACTTAGATGGTGCCCTTTTAAATGTGAATGCAGCTGTCTTTAATGCATAACCCCAAAACGATAGTGGTAGATCGGTAAGAGACATCATAGATCACATCATATCTAATAAAGTATGGTTATGATGTTCGGACACACCATTATGCTGCGGTGTTCCAGATGGTGTGAGTAGTGAAACTATTTCACATTGTTTTAACTGAAGGCCAGACTCGTAACTCAAATATTTTACCTCTGCGATCATATCATAGAAACTCTTATTTTCTTATTACGATGATTCTCCACTTCACTCTGAAATTCTTTGAACTTTTCAAATATTTCAGACTTGTGTTTCATTAAGTAGATATACCCATATCTGCTCAAATCATCTGTGAAGGTCAGAAAATAATGATACCCGCCACGAGCCTAAACACTCATCGGATCTCATACATCAGTATGTATTATTTCCAATAAGTCAGTTGCTCGCTCCATAGTTCCGGAAAACGGCGTTTTAGTCATCTTGCCCATGAGGCATGGTTCGCAAGCATCAACTGATTCATAATCAAGTGATTCCAAAAACCCATTAGCATGGAGTTTCTTCATGCGCTTTACACCAATATGACCTAAATGGCAGTGCAACAAATAAGTTGCACTATCATTATTAGCTTTGCATATTTTGGTTTCAATATTATGATTATGTGTATCACTACGATCGAGATCCAACGAACTATTTTCATTGGGTGTGTAACCATATAAGGTTTTATTCATGTAAACAGAACAACAATTTATTCTCTTACTTAAATGAATAACTGTATTACAATAAACATGATCAAATCATATTCATGCTCAATGCAAACACCAAATAACATTTATTCGGGTTCAACACTAATCCCGAAAGTATAGGGAGTGTGCGATGATGATCATATCAATCTTGGAACCACTTCCAATACACATCGTCACTTCACCCTTAACTAGTCTCTGTTTATTCTGCAACTCCCATTTCGAGTTACTAATCTTAGCAACTGAACTAGTATCAAATACTGAGGGGTTGCTATAAACACTAGTAAAGTACACATCAATAACATGTATATCAAATATACTTATGTTCACTTTGCCATCCTTCTTATCTGCCAATCACTTGGGGTAGTCCCGCTTCCAGTGACCAGTCCCTTTGCAGTAGATACACTTAGTCTCAGGCTTAGGACCAGACTTGGGCTTCTTCACTTGAGCACCAACTTGCTTGCTGTTCTTCTTGAAGTTCCCCTTCTTCCCTCTGCCCTTTTCTTGAAACTAGTGGTCTTGTCTACCATCAACACTTGATGTTTTTCTCGATTTCTACCTTCGTCAATTTCCGCATTACGAAGAGCTTGGGAATCGTTTCCATTATCCCTTGCATATCATAGTTCATCACGAAGTTCTACTAACTTGGTGATGGTGACTAGAGAATTTTGCCAATCACTATCTTATCTGGAAGATTAACTCCCACTTGATTCAAGCGATTGTAGTACTCAGACAATCTGACCACATGCTCACTAGTTGAGCGATTCTCCTCCGTCTTTTAGCTATAGAACTTGTTGGAGACTTCATATCTCTCAACTCGGGTATTTGCTTGAAATATTAACTTCGACTCCTGGAACATCTCATATGCTCCATGACGTTCAAAACGTCTTTGAAGTCCCGATTCTAAGCCATTAAGCATGGTGCACTAAACTATGAAGTAGTCATCATATTGAGCTAGCCAAACATTCATAACGTCTGCATCTGCTCCTGCAATAGGTCCGTCACCTAGCGGTGCATCAAGGACATAATTCTTCTGAGCAGCAATGAGGATAAACCTCAGATCACGTATCCAATCCGCATCATTGCTACTAACATCTTTCAACACAATTTTCTCTAGGAACATATCAAAATAAACACAGGGAAGCAACAACGCGAGCTATTGATCTACAACATAATTTGCAAAATACTACCAGGACTAAGTTCATGATAAATCTAAGTTCAATTAATCATATTACTTAAGAACTCCCACTTAGATAGACATCCCTCTAATCCTCTAAGTGATTACATGATCCAAATCAACTAAACCATGTCCGATCATCACGTGAGATGGAGTAGTTTCATTGGTGAACATCGCTATGTTGATCATATCTGCTATATGATTCACGCTCGACCTTTCGGTCTCCGTGTTCCGAGGCCATATCTGTATATGCTTGGCTCGTCAAGTATAACCTGAGTATTCTGCGTGTGCAACTATTTTGCACCCGTTGTATTTGAACGTAGAGCCTATCACACCCGATCATCACGTGGTGTCTCAACACGAAGAACTTTCGCAACGGTGCATACTCACGGAGAACACTTCTTGATAATTAGTGAGAGATCATCTTATAATGCTACCGTCAATCAAAGCAAGATAAGATGCATAAAAGATAAACATCACATTCAATCAATATAAGTGATATGATATGGCCACCATCATCTTGTGCATGTGATCTCCATCTTCGAAGCACCGTCATGATCACCATTGCCACCGGCGCGACACCTTGATCTCCATCGTAGCATCGTTGCCGTCTCGCCAATCCTATGCTTCCACGACTATCACTACCGCTTAGTGATAAAGTAAAGCATTACAGCGCGATTGCATTGCATACAATAAAGCGACAACCATATGGCTCCTGCCAGTTGCCGATAACTCGGTTACAAAACATGATCATCTCATACAATAAAATTTAGCATCATGTCTTGACCATATCACATCACAACATGCCCTGCAAAAACAAGTTAGACGGACTCTACTTTGTTGTTGCAAGTTTTACGTGGCTGCTACGGGCTTAAGCAAGAACCAATCTCACCTACGTCCTCTCACATAAGTATATTCTACGCATCAAAGGAAATATGCCCTAGAGGCAATAAATAGTTATTATTTATTTCCTTATATCATGATAAATGTTTATTATTCATGCTAGAATTGTATTAACCGGAAACATAATACATGTGTGAATACATAGACAAACAGAGTGTCACTAGTATGCCTCTACTTGACTAGCTCGTTAATCGAAGATGGTTATGTTTCCTAACCATAAACAAAAGAGTTGTTATTTGATTAACGGGATCACATCATTAGGAGAATTATGTGATTGACTTGACCCATTCCGTTAGCTTAGCACCCGATCGTTTAGTATGTTGCTATTGCTTTCTTCATGACTTATACATGTTCCTATGACTATGAGATTATGCAACTCCCGTTTGCCGGAGGAACACTTTGTGTGCTACCAAACGTCACAAGTAACTAGGTGATTATAAAGGAGCTCTACAGGTGTCTCCAAAGATACATGTTGGGTTGGCATATTTCGAGATTAGGATTTGTCACTCCGATTGTCGGAGAGGTATCTCTGGGCCCTCTCGGTAATGCACATCACATAAGCCTTGCAAGCATTGCAACTAATGAGTTATTTGTGAGATGATGTATTACGGAACGAGTAAAGAGACTTGCCAGTAACGAGATTGAACTAGGTATTGAGATACCGACGATCGAATCTCGGGCAAGTAACATACCGATGACAAAGGGAACAACGTATGTTGTTATGCGGTCTGACCGATAAAGATCTTCGTCGAATATGTAGGAGCCAATATGAGCATCCAGGTTCCACTATTGGTTATTGACCGGAGACGTGTCTCGGTCATGTCTACATTGTTCTCGAACCCGTAGGGTCCGCACGCTTAAGGTTTCGATGATAGTTATATTTTGAGTTTATGAGTTTTGATGTACTGAAGTTAGTTCGGAGTCCCGGATGTGATCACGGACATGACGAGGAGTCTCGAAATGGTCGAGACATAAAGATTGATATATTGGACGGCTATGTTCGGACACCGGAAGTGTTCCGGGTGATTTCGGAGAAAACCGGAGAGCCGGAGGGTTACCGGAACCCCCCGGGAGAAGTAATGGGCCATATGGGCCTTAGTGGAGAGAGAGAGGGGCTGCCAGAGGTGGGCCGCGCGCCTCCTCCCCCCTGGTCCGAATTGGACTAGGAGAGGGGGTGCGGCGCCCCCCTTTCCCTCTCCCTCCCCACTTCTTTCCCCCTCCTAGTAGGAGTCCTACTCCTACTAGGAGGAGGACTCCTCCTGGCGCGCCTATAGGGGCCGGCCGGCCTCCTCCCCTTGCTCCTTTATATACGGGGGCAGGGGGGCACCCCTAGACAGAAGTTGATCTTCGTGATCGTTCCTGAGCCGTGTGCGGTGCCCCCCTCCACCATATTCCACCTCGGTCATATTGTAGCGGTGCTTAGGCGAAGCCCTGCGATGGTAGAACATCAAGATCGTCACCACGCCGTCATGCTGACGGAACTCCTCCCCGATGCTTTGCTGGATCGGAGCCCGGGGATCGTCATCGAGCTGAACGTGTGCTAAAACTCGGAGCTGCCGTAGTTTCGGTGCTTGATCGGTCGGGCCGTGAAGACGTACGACTACATCAACCGCGTTGTGCTAACGCTTCCGCTGTCGGTCTACAAGGGTACGTAGATCACACTCTCCCCTCTCGTTGCTATGCATCACCATGATCTTGCGTGTGCGTAGGAATTTTTTTGAAATTACTACGTTCCCCTACAGTGGCATCCGAGCCTAGGTTTTATAGGTTGATGTTATATGCACGAGTAGAACACAAATGAGTTGTGGGCGATATAAGTCATACTGCTTACCAGCATGTCATACTTTGGTTCGGCGGTATTGTTGGACGAAGCGGCCCGGACCGACATTATGCGTATGCTTACGCGAGACCGGTTCTCCCGACGTGCTTTGCACATAGGTGGCTTGCGGGTGACAGTTTCTCCAACTTCAGTTGAACCGAGTGTGGCTATGCCCGGTCCTTGCGAAGGTAAAACAACACCAACTTGACAAACTATCGTTGTGGTTTTGATGCGTAGGTGAGATTGGTTCTTACTTAAGCCCGTAGCAGCCACGTAAAACTTGCAACAACAAAGTAGAGGACGTCTAACTTGTTTTTGCAGGGCATGTTGTGATGTGATATGGTCAAGACATGATGCTGAATTTTATTGTATGAGATGATTATGTTTTGTAACCGAGTTATCGGCAACCGGCAAGAGCCATATGGTTGTCGCTTTATTGTATGCAATGAAATCGCGATGTAGTGCTTTACTTTATCACTAAACGGTAGCGATAGTCGTAGAAGCACAAGCTTGGCGAGACGACAACGATGCTACGATGGAGATCAAGGTGTCACGCCGGTGACGATGGTGATCACGATGGTGCTTCGGAGATGGAGATCACAAGCACAAGATGATGATGGCCATATCATATCACTTATATTGATTGCATGTGATGTTTATCTTTTATGCATCTTATATTGCTTTGATTGACGGTAGCATTATAAGATGATCTCTCACTAAATTATCAAGAAGTGTTCTCCCTGAGTATGCACCGTTGCGAAAGTTCTTCGTGCTGAGACACCACGTGATGATCGGGTGTGATAGGCTCTACGTTCAAATACAACGGGTGCAAAACAGTTGCACACGCGGAATACTCAGGTTATACTTGACGAGCCAAGCATATACAGATATGGCCTCGGAACATGGAGACCGAAAGGTCGAGCGTGAATCATATGGTAGATATGATCAACATAGTTATGTTCACCAATGAAACTACTCCATCTCATGTGATGATCGGACATGGTTTAGTTGATTTGGATCACGTGATCACTTAGAGGATTAGAGGGATGTCTATCTAAGTGGGAGTTCTTAAGTAATATGATTAAATTGAACTTAAATTTATCATGAACTTAGTCCTGGTAGTATTTTGCAAATTATGTTGTAGATCAATAGATCGCGTTGTTGCTTCCCTGTGTTTATTTTGAT
This sequence comes from Triticum dicoccoides, assembly GCF_002162155.2. Taxonomy (NCBI): domain Eukaryota; kingdom Viridiplantae; phylum Streptophyta; class Magnoliopsida; order Poales; family Poaceae; genus Triticum; species Triticum dicoccoides. The sequence continues at coordinate 3,222,780 of NC_041388.1, read as the reverse complement.
ATGTTCCTAGAGAAAATTGTGTTGAAAGATGTTAGTAGCAATGATGCAGATTGGATCCGTGATCTGAGGTTTATCCTCATTGCTGCACAGAAGAATTATGTCCTTGATGCACCGCTAGGTGACAGACCTATTGCAGGAGCAGATGCAGACGTTATGAACGTTTGGCTAGCTCAATATGATGACTACTTGATAGTGTAGTGCACCATGCTTAATGGCTTAGAATCGGGACTTCAAAGACATTTTGAACGTCATGGAGCATATGAGATGTTCCAGGAGTTGAAGTTAATATTTCAAGCAAATACCCGAGTTGAGAGATATAAAGTCTCCAACAAGTTCTATAGCTAAAAGATGGAGGAGAATCGCTCAACTAGTGAGCATGTGCACAGATTGTCTGAGTACTACAATCGCTTGAATCAAGTGGGAGTTAATCTTCCAGATAAGATAGTGATTGACAGAATTCTCTAGTCACCATCACCAAGTTAGTAGAACTTCGTGATGAACTATGATATGCAAGGGATAACAGAAACGATTCCCAAGCTCTTCGTAATGCGGAAATTGACTAAGGTAGAAATCGAGAAAAACATCAAGTGTTGATGGTAGACAAAACCACTAGTTTCAAGAAAAGGGCAGAGGGAAGAAGGGGAACTTCAAGAAGAAAAGCAAGCAAGTTGCTGCTCAAGTGAAGAAGCCCAAGTCTGGTCCTAAGCCTGAGACTAAGTGTTTCTACTGCAAAGGGACTGGTCACTGGAAGTGGAACTACCCCAAGTGATTGGCAGATAAGAAGGATGGCAAAGTGAACATAAGTATATTTGATATACATGTTATTGATGTGTACTTTACTAGTGTTTATAGCAACCCCACTAGTTCAGTTGCTAAGATTAGTAACTCGAAACAGGAGTTGCAGAATAAACAGAGACTAGTTAAGGGTGAAGTGACGATGTGTGTTGGAAGTGGTTCCAAGATTGATATGATCATCATCGCATACTCCCTATACTTTCGGGATTAGTGTTGAACCTGAATAAGTGTTATTTGGTGTTTGCGTTAAGCATGAATATGATTTGATCATGTTTATTGTAATACGGTTATTCATTTAAGTAAGAGAATAAATTGTTGTTCTGTTCACATGAATAAAACCTTATATGGTTACACACCCAATGAAAATAGTTCATTGGATCTCGATCATAGTGATACACATAATCATAATATTGAAACCAAAAGATGCAAAGTTAATAATGATAAGTGCAACTTATTTATAGCACTGCCGTTTCGGTCATATTGGTGTAAAGCGCATGAAGAAACTCCATACTGATGGGATTTTGGAATGACTTGATTATGAATCACTTGATGCTTGCGAACCATGCCTTATGGGCAAGATGACTAAAACGCCGTTCTCCGGAACAATGAAGCAAGCAACAGATTTGTTGGAAATCATACATACTGATGTATGTGGTCCGATGAATATTAAGGCTTGCAGCAGGTATCATTATTTTCTGACCTTCACAGATGATTTGAGCAGATATGGGGATATCTACTTGATGAAACATAAGTCCGAAACATTTGAAAAGTTCAAAGAATTTCAGAGTGAAGTGGAAAATCATCGTAACAAGAAAATAAAGTTTCTACGATCTGATCGTGGAGAAGAGTATTTGAATTACGAGTTTGGTCTTCAGTTAAAACAATGTGAAATAGTATCACTACTCACGCCACCTAGAACACCACAGTGTAATGGTGTGTTCGAACGTCGTAATCGTACTTTATTTGATATCGTGCGATCTATGATGTCTCTTACAGATTTACCGCTATTGTTTTGGGGTTATGCATTAGAGACAGCTACATTCACGTTAAATAGGGCACCGTCTAAATCCGTTTGAGATGACACCGTATGAACTATGGTTTAGCAAGAAACCCAAGCTGTCGTTTCTTAAAGTTTGAGGTTGCAATGCTTATGTGAAAAAGTTTCAACTTGATAAGCTCAAACCTAAATCGGAGAAGTGCGTCTTCATAGGATATCCAAAGGAAACTATTGGATACACCTTCTATCACAGATCCGAAGGCAAGATTTTTTTGCTAAATTCGGAAACTTTCTAGAGAAGGAGTTTCTCTCGAAAGAAGTGAGTGGGAGGAAAATAGAAAACTTGATAAGGTAATTGTACCTTCTCCCTTATTGGAAAATAGTTCATCACAGAAATCTGTTCCTGTGACTACTACACCAATTAGTGAGGAAGCTAATGATGATGATCATGTAACTTCAGATTAAGTTACTACCGAATCTCGTAGGTAAACCAGAGTGAGATCCGCACAAGTTGATCCACGTGACCTATTCCTTAGCCGTGTGCGGTGCCCCCAGCCACCATAGTCCTCGATAATACTGTGGAGGAGTTTAGGCGAAGCCCTGCTGCTGTAGTGCATCAAGATCGTCACCACGCCGTCGTGCTGACGGAACTCTTCCCCGACACTTTGCTGGATCGGAGTCCGGGGATCGTCATCGAGCTGAATGTGTGCTAGAACTCGGAGATGCCGTAGTTTCGGTGCTTGATCGGTCGGATCGTGAAGACGTACGACTAGGTCGACCAAACGCTTCCGTTGTCGATCTACTAGGTATGTAGATCATACTCCCCCTCTCGTTGCTATGCATCACCATGATCTTGCGTGTGCGTAGGAAATTTTTTGAAATTACTACGAAACCCTTCACTTTCCTCCTCCATTCTTCGATCACTATAGCCTGCTTCTTCTTCACCCTGTTCTTCCAGACCATCATTGTCATTAAGATACGACGAGACATCACCTCCGGCTAATATTATGTCCCCCAACACCTGTTCTGCTTCCTCGTCTTGTCTGTGCTCCATTGTTTCTGCAAATATTACAACATAACAATTGTTACACAGACATGACAGCATGTGGACATATTAGTGGCAAACGTAGACCTAGCTTATTCCTGGTTTGGGGTGGCCTCGGCAACGCTTCAAGGGTAGGGAGCGGCGGGAGGGGGTAGGAGACCGATATCGTTTTTTCTAGGGTTTGGGTGTCCTCGAGAGTTTTGGTCGAGCGAGAGGGCCGAGGGGTGCTCCCGTGATATAAGTTATCACGGTCGAAGTTATCCGGGAGGGGGTTATATCGACAACGACGACATACATACATGGGAAAATAATGTTATCGGGGAGGGGGTAGGTCGAACCCCCCTCCCCTCGTGTTGAAGTTATCAGGACACGGGGTATATCGACAATGACATATCCGATAAAAAATAAGAAGACGAAGAAGAAATAAAAAGAGGAGAAGAAGATATTAATAGAGGAGAAGATTGAACAAAAAGGAGAATATTCCTTTCTTCTTCCCCTCTTCTTTTTCTTCTTTTTTTCTTCTTCTTATTTATTTATCCTCTTCTTCATCTCCTCTTCTTCTCCTTTCTTCCTCTTCTTATTTTCCTTTTTCCTCTCATTCTTTTTCTTCTTCTTCCTTTCCTAGCTAGATATATAAAACTTTTCTAAAAATGTAACTTTTTCATACATACATGGGAAAATAATGTTATCGGGGAGGGGTAGGTCGACCCCCCCCCTCGTGTTGAAGTTATCGGGACACGGGGTATATCGACAACGACATATCCGATAAAAAATAAAAAGACGAAGAAGAAATAAAAAGAGGAGAAGAAGATATTAATAGAGGAGAAGATTGAAGAAAAAAAAGAGTAGAAGAAGTAAGGAATAGAGGAGAAGAAGAGAAAATAGAATATATTCTATTTTCTCTTCTTCTCCTCTATTCCTTTCTTCTTCTCCTCTTCTTTTTCTTATTCTATTTTCTCTTCTTCTCCTCTATTCCTTTCTTCTTCTCCTCTTCTTTTTCTTCTTTTTTCTTCTTCTTATTTATTTCTCCTCTTCTTCCTCTCCTATTCTTGTCCTTTCTTCCTCTTCTTATTTTCCTTTTTCCTCTTATTCTTTTTCTTCTTCTTCCTTTCCTAGCTAGATATATAAAACTTTTCTAAAAATGTAACTTTTGCATGGAAAAAAATGTTTTCTTCTCCAACAGAAAACACATCTCATCTCATTTCATCCACATCCATGCATACATCATATATATGATCATCTATGAACCAAAAAAACATCATATTCTATATAAAAATCATCATATATATGAACAAAAACAATTATGATAACAAGCATATACATCATCATATATAAGAAAAAATACAAGCATATATACATGAAAAACAAACAAGCATATATATATCATCATATATATATATATATGAAAAAAAACAAGCATAGGACAGGGAGGGCGTCGGCCGGACCAAGGTGAGGAGGGGAAGGGGCGCGGGGTCGGCGGCGAGGATGGCGACGGCGATGACGTCGACAGGGCAAGGGCGCGCGCTCGGGGCAGGGGGCGACAGC
>NC_041388.1:3198385-3217873 GCF_002162155.2 Triticum dicoccoides | reverse complement strand
GGACCAATGCCCCCCCTTTAGTCCCGGTTGGTGGCACCAACCGGGACCAAAGGCCTTGTGCTGCCCCGCGTCAAAAGTTTAGTATCACCTCGCTAGCTGAGAGAGCTCGAGAGTGGTTTATAAGCGCTGTTGCGCCCACCCTCTCGAGCTCCTCTGAATTGTAGGCTTTCGGGCCTAACCGTACGCTGTGTGCATGTGGGCCTACTGGGGGCCTAAATCCTGGCCCATGGTAGGGTTACTAGTCGTATTCAAGCCGTGGGGGCCCGGTAGGTGGCACTTTTTTGTTTTTTTGTTGCTTTATTTATTTTATTTTGTTTCTACTCAAAACAAAATACTTATTGTTGCTATTTTTATTTATTTTATTAAAGTTTATTTTTAATTATTTTTTCTTTTAGGTCACTAAAATTATAAACTTTCTGTTAGTGCCATTAGTTTTCAAATTTGTTTTTTTGTTTTCTTTGTTGCTTTATTTATTTTATTTTATTTTTCTACTTACAACAAAATACTTATTGTTGCTATTTTATTTATTTTCTTAAAGTTTATTTTTAATTATTTTTATTTTAGGTCACAAAAATTATAAACTTTCTATTAGTGCCATTAGTTTTCAAATTTGTTTTTTGTCTTCTTTGTTGTTTTATTTATTTTATTTTGTTTCTACTTACAACAAAATACTTATGGTTGCTATTTTTATTTATTTTATTAAAGTTTATTTTTAATTCTTTTTGCTTTGAGGTCAGAAAAATTATAAACTTTCTGTTAGTGCCATTAGTTTTCAAATTTGAATAGTTAAAATTTGAATTCTTTGAAATTTGTGTGAATCACAAGTTTGTGATTAACTTTACTATAAAAATAGTTTTTTCCATTTTTTGTTTTGTTTTTTGCATTATTTATTTTCTTTTACTTTTTGCTTTATTTTTTAATTCTTTTTGCTTTTATGTCAGAAAAATTATAAACTTTCTGTTAGTGCCATTAGTTTTAGAAAAATTATAAACTTTCTATTAGTGCCATTAGTTTTCAAATTTGAATAGTTAAAATTTGAATTCTTTGAAATTTGTGTGAATCACAAGTTTGTGATTAACTTTACTAAAAAAATGAGCATAGATGTGCTTATAGAGAAAATTCAACCTAAATTCATAGTAAATTTCTATGAATTTCAGACAAATTCACTCTGAATTTAGGTCAAATTTCCTGTATAAGGGCATCTATTTTCATTTTGAGAGGAGCTCAACAAGGCAGAGAGGGAAGGGCTTATAAACCGGTGTGAGCCCCCTTCGGTTGGCGAGGTGGGACTAAACTCTGACCGCAACGAGGACCAACCCTTTAGTCCCGATTTGTGGCACAAACCGGGACTAATGGTCATGGGCCAGGGGCGAGGCGCATTGATCCCGGTTGGTGCCACGAACCGAGATCAATGCCCCCTTTAGTCCCGGTTGGTGGTACCAACCGGGACCAAAGGCCTTGTGCTGCCCCACGTCAAAAGTTTAGTACCACCTCGCTAGCTGAGAGAGCTCGAGAGTGGTCTATAAGCACTGCTTCACCCACCCTCTCGACCTCCTCTCAATTGTAGGCTTTCGGGCCTAACCATACACTGTGTGCCTGTGGGCCTACTGGGCCACCTGCGGGCCTGAATCTTGGCCCATGGTAGGGTTTCTAGTCGTATTCAGGCCGTGGGGGCCCAGTAGGTGGCACTTTTTTTGTTTTCTTTGTTGCTTTATTTATTTTATTTTGTTTCTACTTACAAAAAAATACTTATTATTTCTATTTTTATTTATTTTATTAAAGTTTATTTTTAATTATTTTTCTTTTAGGTCACAAAAATTATAAACTTTCTGTTAGTGCCATTAGTTTTCAAATTTGAATAGTTAAAATTTGATTTCTTAGATATTTGTGTGAATCACAAGTTTGTGATTAACTTTATTATAAAAATAGTTTTTTTGTTTTGTTTTTTGCATTATTTATTTTCTTTTATTTTTTGCTTTATTTTTTAATACTTTTTGCTTTTAGGTTAGAAAAATTATAAACTTTCTATTAGTGCCATTAGTTTTAGAAAAATTATAAATTTTATGTTAGTGTCATTAGTTTTCAAATTTGAATAATGGTATTAGGTCAGAAAAAGTTGAAAGTTGGCATGGTATCATAATTTCACCCACATAGCATGTGCATGTACAAAACGGACAATAGTATCATACTCGTCTTTTACAAAGTTGGCATGGTATCATCATAATAGTTGCGGGAGAAAGTCTTCACTTTTTCTTCGCTTGTGTAATTTTCTTATTGCGCCGTAACCATGGATAATCTTCATCATTTATCAGGATGATTGGGTCAGTCTTGACTTTGAAGGGAGGAATTTCATGAAACTTTTCATAATCTTCAGACATGTCTGTCTTGCCCTCCACTCCCACGATGTCCCTTTTTCTGAAAGAACTATGTGGCGCTTTGGCTCATCGTATGATGTATTCGCTTCCTTATCTTTTCTTTTTCTCGGTTTGGTAGACATGTCCTTCACATAGATAACCTGTGCCACATCATTGGCTAGGACGAACGGTTCGTCAGTGTACCTAAGATTTTTCAGATCCACTGTTGTCATTCCGTACTGTGGGTCTACCTGTACCCCGCCTCCTGACAGATTGACCCATTTGCACTTAAACAAAGGGACCTTAAAATCATGTCCGTAGTCAAGTTCCCATATGTCCACTATGTAACCATAATATGTGTCCTTTCCCCTCTCAGTTGCTGCATCAAAGCAGACACCGCTGTTTTGGTTGGTGCTCTTTTGAACTTGGGCGATCGTGTAAAATGTATTCCCATTTATCTCGTATCCTTTGTAAGTCAATACAGTCAAAGATGGTCCCCTGGACAACAAGTACAGCTCATCACAAACAGTGTTGTCACCTCTGAGACGTGTTTCCAACCAACTGCTGAAAGCCCTGATGTGTTCACATGTAATCCACTCGTCGCACTGCTCCGGGTGTTTGGAGCGCAGACTGTTCTTGTGTTCATCGACATACGGGGTCACCAAGGTAGAGTTTTGTAGAACTTTGTAGTGTGCTTGAGACCAAGAATATTCGTCCCTGCATATTATTGAGTCCCCTCCCAGCGTGCCTTTTCCAGTCAGTCTCCCCTCATACCGCGATTTAGGGAGACCTATCTTCTTAAGGCCAAGAATGAAGTCAACAAAAAACCCAATGACATCCTTTGTTTGATGGCCCATGGAGATGCTTCCTTCTGACCTAGCGCGGTTATGAACATATTTCTTTAGAACTCCCATGAACCTCTCAAAGGGGAACATATTGTGTAGAAATACGGGCCCCAGAATGACAATCGCATCGACTAGATGAACTAGGACGTGTGTCATGATATTGAAGAAGGATGGTGGGAACACCAACTCAAAACTGACAAGACATTGCGCCACATCACTCCTTAGCCTTGGTATGATCTCTGGATCGATCACCTTCTGAGAAATTGCTTTGAGGAATGCACATAGCTTCACAATGGCTAATCGGACGTTTTCCGGTAGAAGCCCACTCAATGCAACTGGAAGTAGTTGCGTCATAATCACGTGGCAGTCATGAGACTTTAGGTTCAGGAACTTTTTCTCTGGCATATTTATTATTCCCTTTATATTCGACGAGAAGCCAGTCGTGACCTTCATACTGAGCAGGAATTCAAAGAAGATTTCTTTCTCTTCTTTCTTAAGAGCGTAGCTGGCAGGACCTTCATAGTGCTCCGGAGGCATGCCGTCTTTTTTGTGCAAACATTGCAGGTCCTCCCGTGCCTCATGTATATCTTTTGACTTCCCATACACGCCCAAGAAGTCTAGCAGGTTCACGCAAAGGTTCTTCGTCACGTGCATCACGTCGATTGAAGAGTGAACCTCTAGGTCTTTCCAGTAGGGTAGGTCCCAAAATATAGATTTCTTCTTCCACATGGGTGCGTGTCCCTCAGCGTCATTCGGAACAGCTAGTCCGCCGGGACCCTTTCCAAAGATTACGTGTAAATCATTGACCATAGCAAGTACGTGATCACCGGTACGCATGGCGGGCTTCTTCCGGTGATCTGCCTCGCCTTTGAAATGCTTGCCTTTCTTTCGACAATGATGGTTGGTCGGAAGAAATCAACGATGGCCCAGGTACACATTCTTTCTACATTTGTCCAGGTATATACTTTTAGTTTCATCTAAACAGTGCATGCATACGTGGTATCCCTTGTTTGTATGTCCTGAAAGGTTACTCAGAGCGGGCCAATCATTGATGGTTACAAACAGCAATGCGTGCAGGTTAAATTCCTCCCGTTTGTGCTCATCCCACGTACGTACACCGTTTCCATTCCATAGCTGTAAAAGTTCTTCAACTAATGGCCTTAGGAACACATCAATGTTGTTGCCGGGTTGCTTAGGGCCTTGGATGAGAATTGGCATCATAATGAACTTCCGCTTCATGCACATCCAAGGAGGAAGCTTATACATACATAGAGTCACGGGCTAGGTGCTGTGATTGCTGCTCTGCTCCCTGAAAGGATTAATGCCATCCGCGCTTAAACCAAACCATACGTTCCTTGGGCCACTTGCAAACTCAGGCCAGTACTTTCTCTCAATTTTTTCTCCACTGCGACCCGTCAGCGGGTGCTCTCAACTTCCCGTCTTTCTTACAGTCCTCACTGTGCCATCGCATCAACTTGGCATGCTCTTCGTTTCTGAACAGACGTTTCAACCGTGGTATTATAGGAGCATACCACATCACCTTCGCAGGAACCCTCTTCCTGGGGGGCTCGCCGTCAACATCACCAGGGTCATCTCGTCTGATCTTATACCGCAATGCACCACATACCGGGCATGCGTTCAGATCCTTGTACGCACCGCGGTAGAGGATGTAGTCATTAGGGCATGCATGTATCTTCTGCACCTCCAATCCTAGAGGGCATACGACCTTCTTTGTTGTGTATGTACTGTTGGGCAATTCGTTATCCTTTGGAAGCTTCTTCTTCAATATTTTCAGTAGCTTCTCAAATCCTTTGTCAGGCAAAGCATTCTCTGCCTTCCACTGCAGCAATTCCAGTATGGTACCGAGCTTTGTGTTGCCATCTTCGCAATTGGGGTACAGCCCTTTTTTGTGATCCTCTAACATGCGATCGAACATCAGCTTCTCCTTTTGACTTTCGCATTGCGTCCTTGCATCGAGAATGACCCGGTGGAGATCATCATCATCGGGCACATCGTTTGGTTCCTCATGATCTTCAGCAGCTTCCCCCGTTGCAGCATCATTGGGCACATCGTCTGGTTGCTCTTGATCTTTAGAAGCTTCCCCCGTTGCAGCATCACCGTATTCAGGGGGCACATAGTTGTCATCGTCCTCTTCCTCTTCGCCGTCTTCCATCATAACCCCTATTTCTCCGTGCCTCGTCCAAACATTATAGTGTGGCATGAAACCATTGTAAAGCAGGTGGGTGTGAAGGATTTTCCGGTCAGAGTAAGACTTCATATTCCCACATTTAGGGAATGGACAACACATAAAACCATTCTGCTTGTTTGCCTCAGCCACTTCGAGAAAATCATGCACGCCCTTAATGTACTCGGAGGTGTGTCTGTCACCGTACATCTATTGCCGGTTCATCTGCGTGCATTATATATAATTAAGTGTGTAAAAAACCATTACAGAACATCATGAATAGATAATTAAGTGACCAAATTAATAGAAGTTCATCATCACATTAAAACCAAAGTACATACATAGTTCTCGTCTAACAACATATAGCTCTCCAGAGCATCTAATTAATTAAACCATACATTGAAACTATGTAAAACATTTCAATGCGAAAACAAATGCGATCATAATCGCAACCAAGGTAACAATTGATCCAACGGCATAATGATATCAAGCCTCGGTATGAATGGCATATTTTCTAATCTTTCTCATCTTCAACCGCATTGCATTCATCTTAATCTTGTGATCATCGACGACATCCACAACATGCAACTCCAATATCATCTTCTCCTCCTCAATTTTTTTATTTTTTCCTTCAAGTAATTGTTTTCTTTTTCAACTAAATTTAACCTCTCGACAATAGGGTCGGTTGGAATTTCCGGTTCAACTACCTCCTACATAAATAAAAACTATGTCACGTTGGTCGGCATAATTGTCATAAACAATAAATGAACCAAATAGTTATAAAAAGATAATATATACCACATCTGAATCATAGCCAGGACGAGGGCCGACGGGGGCGGATACCAAAACCATCGCACTATATATATAATAACAAGCAATAATGAAAGTAAAAAAATTAGACAAGTATCTATCTAAAGTAAGAATTTTCTTTCTTTCAGAAAGAAGATAAGAACAAGAGGCTCACCACGGTGGTGTCGGCGACGAGATCGCCACGGGCGATCGACGGCGGTGAAGACGGGAATGGGACGTGACGGGTCGCTAAACCTAGACAAATCTCGAGGAAAATGGAGCTTTGAGGTCGAGCTTCAAGAGGAGAAAGCTTAACTAGTGTGGCTCGGACATTTCATCGAACACCTCATGTGCATTGGAGGTGAGCTAGAGCACCACAAAGCCCTCCCCTCGCCGGCCAGAGAAAAACAGAGCACTGTGGAGTGCTCTGCTCGCGGGCGAGGGGTATATATAGGCACCTCATTGGTCCCGGTTCGTGACATGAACCGGGACTAAAGGGAAGCTTTTGGTCCCGGTTCAAGCCACCAACCGGGACCAATGGTGGTGGGCCAGGAGAGAGGCCCATTGGTCCCGGTTTGTCCCACCAACCGGGACCAAAGGGGCCAGATGAACTGGGACCAATGCCCCCACGAGGCCCGGCAGGTCCCTGGCCTCACGAACCGGGACCAATGCCCCCATGGGTCCCGATTCTGGACTGAACCAGGACTAATGGGCTGACCCGGCCTGAACCAAAGCCCTCTTTTCTACTAGTGAATAAGAGTAGCGACATGTGTTGCTAAGATGGTAGCTTCAGGCTTGCTGATGTATTACTTTATAAGGTCTTTATGAATAATTAATAAAATAGATGCATGCATTGCCTAGATGCAGAGGCCCAAGCTATATCCTCCTTTTCAAAAAATAAATAAATATGGGCAGATACCCTATGGTCAGATTGGGAAACCTAACACAACAGCACTCTCTCGTGTTACAAAAGACCCAAAAAAAAGTAGCTAGGTAAGGTCGCTGGCCCCGTCTACTGCTGAATGGGATCCCATGGCCCGAGCTCAAAAATTTGAGTTACCAACAGAAATTGTTGTATTTGTAGTACCCGCAAAAATAGTATTTGTAGAAAAATACTTAATGATATTTATTCATGGAAAATGACGAAACAAGAAAAAAAAAACCTAAGCACATTGTATCTGTGGTGGAGGTAGATGGTGTCGAATTTAGACATCTAACAATTTTCTTTAGTATGCAAGAATTTTGTTACTTGAAAAAAAGAGAGTTATAAGCAAAATACATATAGCTACCTATCTCGCTGTGAAGAGATCGATAATCCCAAGGATGTGAGCTACAAGAAAGAAAAGTCAGTGCATGTGTTATCAAGGAATGGTCGGTGTTTCCTTCCATGGATCACACGGTTGCTTTTCTTTTTCTAATAATTTGATTTTGTGCATTTTTTATGTTTTGACTAGCACTTGATATCGTGTTGCCGTCTGCGCCGCGAGTAGCAGGCGGCGGCCAATTAGGGCTGCCCGCAGTCCCTATGCGGAAGTCGTTGGAAGGACAATGACGACTCCGACTCCGACGGCAACAACGACGGAGGCTCCATCGGCCAGGGCAGGCATGCATACGAGGTTACCGTCTTGTACCTCGCTTAGTTTTTTCTAAAAAAAATTAATTTTTAGTTGAACTTGTCTTGTTTAGTTGTAATATTCCTAACTTTGTATGAATTAGGTCTGCTTTGGACGAAAATTGTTTGGGTTGCATCAAATTCGTCCGGTTTGCTTAATTTAGGTTTGAAATACGAACGGACGTTTAGGGCAATGCGGTTGGATGACCGTTTCCGTATCCATATCCGCGGATGCACGAATAGTAAGTCTGATTTACGGTACAATGTTGGAGATGCCCTAAGAAGAGGGGAGGGCCATCAACAAAAAGCCTCCATCATGGAAAACTAGCTGTGCACCCGTGCTCTTGGTCAGGTACCACCATCGGCAGTACTACCATGGGCCATATATATGCATGGTACTACATACCAGGTTACTTAACTGAGATGAATATGATAAATCCAAAGCATCACCACTGCTCCCCAATAGCGGCACGACAGAGAAAGAGATACCCCCTAAAAGCCATTGCCCTCCACCCTCAAGTAGCCAGCCAGTTAGTGCTGGGGTCAAGCTGCAGGTCTAGCCTAGCTAGAGGTTAATTTGGTCCCCAACTTCCACCTTGGAATGATAGGATGCAGATGCACAGCAGTGCAGGTGCATGCACATATCACACATACGGATGTGCATCTCATCTCTTTGTTAGCCACAGCTAGCTGAGGGCAGAGGCCGGTCACTTTCCATGGCTACAGGAGCTGTTTGCGCCTGGCGTCCGAAACGTGTGCTCCGACAGCTCCACTAATAAGGGCTGGGATCTGTGACTGACGATGGCAACGGCATATGGTGCTCCACTATCACCCATCCACCTCCCCCCTACTTATCTGGAGTAGCTACTACTACTACTTTACTGTCTCTGGCCTTAGTTTGGTTAATGACTGGTTATTCTAAATACCTACTGCCCAATCAAACATATGTTTTGGACACTAGTAGTACTAATTAACAGAGCAAGCCCGGGACGATGACAAATTTGTTAGTGGTGTCATTTCCCGCCCTGTTGATGATAATGACAGTTTCTTCCTCCTATGGTATGCAGATGATACCATTATTTTCGTGGTTGCGTGCCATGAACATGAAGCTCATTCTTAGCGTCATTTAGTAGCCGTCATGCTTTTAAATTAATTTTCGTGGAAGTTAAATATATTGTTTTGACGAGGCAAGTATGCCCAGCTATTTCGCCTTCTTTTCGAAGGTTAAGGATATTTTTTTCTAGTTTCAGTCTTTTCATATCCGAAATTAGATGATAGCTCGCACATTGTTGCAGGAAACTTGTTAAAATTAGATGCTACAAAAATAACTAATACTAATGCAAAGCAAATAAGAGAGTTTGTGATTTACATTTGAAAGACAATAAACTATACAAAGTATGTGAAAAAAGTGATGTTGAATGATCGAATGGAAATGCCAATATATTATATTTCTTGTTTATTAGTACATGATTAATAAAGCTGGGTGGACGAATTGTCCATCTCTAGGGAAAAAGGCTACTAGAAGGGGGATTGATGCATCAAATGCCCTCTTAGAAAGTGAAGTGTAAGAATGAGCTCTTAACCGGAAAGACTGGTTATAAAGATAAGTGATGTTACCACTTATAAAAAGAAAACATATTCTTGAACCTATTTCATGCTCATGTCACGTCAATCCATAATGATATATCGGAACTAGTGATTTTGTTATTTCACCAAACCATCGCAAATAATCAACGAAAAATCCAAGAAAGAGTTGCTTGTGGGAAACATGTTGCTAAATTTCTTCCTTCGTCTATTTCATATGAGATTCTAGGTCGAACAAAAATGACAAGATAATTTTGTTTAGAAATCCAAAGCAGATACCTCTGATCTTGCTTGAACAAAACGAAAGATATGCTCGATGAATAAAGCATGTCTTGCTTATTAACATTTCAGCAAACATATATTCTAAAAGCCTTTTTTATTTATCACTTTAATTTCATCATTAAATAGAAACCTTTTGGATTTTTTCCATTGCATTGAAAGGATTTTCAAAATTTAATTTTTACCCAAACAGTAGAAAGAGCTTTTGTCTTCTTTCATTGACATAGAGGTAGGCAAAAGAGGGATTTTTGTCGTTTGTGGAATAATTGCAAATTTGTGTGTGTCCGAGATTAGAATAGCTTCAAGATAACCAACATAACTTTTTGTTTTCTGCCATTAGGAAAAAGAGTTTCTTGTGGCCAGAATCAAATGGTAACATGTTTCTATTATCTCAAAAGCTTACAAGCAAGATTTGTTGAGTAAACAATTGGATTTTTGTTGAGTTATATTTTCAAGGGAGAGAAGGAAAAGGTAGATTGAAATAACGTTTTTCTCGAATGAAAAAAGGTTTTCTTTGCAACTGTTATTTCTTGCCTCTATATGTCACGGAAACCTTTTGATGTGGAACGGGAAGAGATAGTTGAGTGGATTAAGACAGAGGATTGCTAATCTATTGTACATTTTTTGTGCCAGGAGTTAAGCCCATGAGACACATGTAGGATCCATATAAATGTGTCTTGTCCAAGTTAGTGTAGTCTCAACTACTTTACATACCACTTAATGGTGTTTTCTCATCATCTACCCCAATAGGGTTTATCAAAACTTTGCATTTAAAAGTACTGATCACGACATGCTAACAACCGTGGCATGTCTATTGCACACAATATTAAAATGGAGGGGAATGTTCTGTAGAGTGGAGCCGCCTCTAACAATTGATCCTCCCAGAAGCGAAGCACTTCCGCATCATCTATTTCTAAATATTAGCAACCCACTACAAAATTTTCCTCTCCATGCAAGCATGCCACATCACCAATCATGAATTTCATCATAGGTCGTGCATGTTTTCCCTCTGACAATTTATTGCATTATTCAATCCATACAAATTCATGCCAACTAATCAAGCTGTGCATATTTTGTTCCTAGGGAAATAAGAAATGTATGTTTGTTTTATGTTAATTTTTTGCATTAATTTTTGTGTGGCCAACACCGGTATATGTTTTGGACACTTGGAGCAAATATATATAGTTCACACCTCGCATTTTTTGTAAAGGGAATGGCATTTCATTAACTTCAATAAAAAAATCTCTCTTAAGGGACTACAAATTTGAAACTTGCTTAAAAAAGAAAGATTTTTATGGTGTACTATGGATAATTAGACTAAACGAGAAACAGGAGGTGGGGGCACAATGTTGCTTCTGCTTTGAGCAAGAGACGGTTTAAATTATATTTTTGATACATGCACAATTGCTTGAATTGCTTGGCAAGCTATAAACTGTGTGTTTAAATACCTCTATCATGTAGCTTGTCACAAAATTTTTGGTGCATGGCTATGTGGTGTGCAGAAGTGTCTTCGTCCTTAAAGTCATATTAGCACCACCATCGATTTTTGGATAGTTGGTTGTGCTGAATTGATTTCATTCTTAATAAAAAAAATGTTCACTCTTTCAGGCAACTGCTATTCTCGTATATCAATTTGTTGCGATATTGGGCTTCTCACAAAATTGAACACATGAAGCAATGGAATCTGGGACCAAGCACTTGGAGTGGCTTATGGAGGAATTTATGTCTTTGTTTAGATGGCAATCATAATATAATAGGCTATTGTCTGGCTGAAATCATGTGATTTGGACATTTTATTATTTTTAGCTTGTAAGAAATTTGGTTGTGCGCATATGTGATGCAAATATTAGAGGAAATATATATATTCTATTTTCTAAAACAAAATCTTGTCTTTCAGATACCGGTGTAGATGATTAAGTACCTATATCTCTAAGCACTGCACCAATTCTCCCTATCCCCTCTCGGTTTCTTCCAAAGTAATCGTGTATTACAAGTTTACAACCTATAGCATGTTGTATTTTTGCACCTGATGAAGTATATGCATGTAAATTTTGCACACAAAGTATGGCTATCTGTGCCAAAATTAAAATATTGAATGTGTTACTTTTTTTCAAGTATCATAATTTTCTTTTTACAAAAAAAATATGCGCGAACAAAAAAAATCCACGCATCAACCTACATAGAGTATATGAAATTTTTTTTTGGTATTTTATGTATTTTCCATAGACAGATTTTATGTTATGGAAACCAGCTAGGGGCTAAAGCACTCTAGACAGGATATAAGTGAGACAAGAAAGATTTGGGGAAAAAATGAGCAAGAAAATAGTTTATTAGAGATAAATCAGAATTTTATTACAGCAAAAGTCCATCCAATGTTTCTTTTTTGAGTGATATCTGGCATGTCTTGTATGATGAGCCATGTATTTATCCTTTAATATCACATTCCTTGTAGTATTCCACATACTTATTTTCTGAAGGAGTACTCCACATACTTTTGTGTCTTGGCCACGGGGTGTGTTGACAACTCTTTATGATCTTTAATTTCAGCGGTGTTTTGGTCTAAATGGCAATGCAGAAATAATGTCATCTTTTGAAATGAATAAAGTTCATTCTTGTCTACAGGTGCCACTCTCATGTACTACCAATTATGGATGTTACTACAGGTGTGACATACTGAGATGATGGAGCTTGGTACAAAGAAGTTGGAGTGAATCACCGGTTTAGATCCCTGTTTGGACAGCATGCCCACCGATAGGCTTCTGAGTGTTGAGGGTGATCTTATTGGGCACGTTCATCTTAGTTAGTCCTCAGTCCATTCTATGTACATGTCACTTGCCCGTAGTGATGTCGCTATGGACAGTGACAAAATATGTAATCTCAAAAATACCTTTGCACGTGAAGAATTCCTATGGTTTTTAAATCGGGTGTGGTCTTGACTAGAGACAACCTTGCACACTAACATTGGCAGGGTAATAAGCGTTTTGTCTTTTTTCACCATCACATGTGAATTAAACACCTATTTTTAGTATAAGGTTGTTCATACATTACGGTCTATTATTTTTCAGGTAGCTTCTAACCTATAGCACCATGTAGTGTGGATAATAATTTTGGTAAGTTGTTGAGGGGATTGACAAATAAATTCCACACATACCCTCGTGGGGGCGGAAACCATATTTTGGACTCTGTGGCTTCCCAGGAATGATGTGGATTTTTTTTAAAAAAAATGTGTTTCCCACCTTTGCAGGTTATTCATGCTTGTACTTATTGGCTCCGTACTTGGTCTATCCTACAGAGGCTGGAGGACACAAATCTTATTATGACGACATCCTACCCGGTTGCGCATATGACCAGGTACTATTGCTGTAAAACGATGTTTTCAATGTTTTTTGTTTGGAGTTGTTGGATGTGTGCATCTTGTTATGCAGATGTCGGACATTAACACATTGTGCTTCTATCAACGTTTTTTAACGTTTGAACGAAAATGTCCTTTACCAGGAAAAAAAGTTCAACTTAGTTGGTCCATGCATGTTTTGTCACTTCATTTGCTAGATTTTTTTACGGCTGGCTGGAGGCCATTAATTTGTTTCCTTTTATCAAATAATTGCCATGCCTTGTAATGATTCTTTTCCTTATAGCAAAAAAAAAAAAAGATGTTTCCTACCAGTATGTATGATGTGTAGGTATGTATTGAACAAGCATACACTAGAAGAACAGCATGGCCCCTCTGATCGTCAAGTAGTAAGCACTGTAGTAGGAGGGGAAGGGCGGCCAGCAGGTCAGTGCAGCCCTACATCTGCAGGTATATATGACCATGAGATGATGTGTGAATTATTTCGAGCTCAGAAGGGAGCTAACTAGCAGGAGATAGTGATGGAAATGGAAATGGGGATGGACTCTCTTTGGCCTCACCATCAACACCCTCCTCCTCTTCCTCCTTCCTCAGAAGTACCAGATGCCTTCTCCTCCTACTACTATTACCCTCCGTTGGCCGCGGCCGCAGCCGCGGCCGCTACGACGGACAACCCAACGCCTCCGGCAGTTTCAAGGTCAAGGGCGTCAAGATCTAGGGCCGCGGCGAGGAAAGACAGACACAGCAAGATATGCACGGCCGGTGGGATGAGGGACCGGCGGATGCGGCTGTCCCTGGACGTGGCCCGGCGCTTCTTCGCCCTCCAGGACAAGCTGGGCTTCGACAAGGCCAGCAAGACGGTGCAGTGGCTCCTCGACAGGTCCACCGCCGGCATCAACCACCTCGCCGCCTCCATGTCCTTGTCGGAGGAGGACGTGGACGGGTCTGTTCTCCTGGACCTGGACAACAACGACCACGCCATGGCCATGGCGGCCGATGCTGAAACAAACAAGCAGCAGGAGCAGGAGCATCAGACGGCCAAGGCAAAAAGAAGATCAGCTCCTGCTGTTCCAAGTCCAAGGAAGAAGAGCAGCAATGGCAGCGCCCCTGTTCTCCTCCCAGACAAGGCGTCCAGGGCAAGGGCCAGGGAGAGGGCCAGAGAGAGGACCAAGGAGAGGAACCGCCTCCGGTCGGAGGCTCCGGCACCGGCGCCGGCGAGGCAGCCAGTGGTTCCGGCAGTAACCTGCAGCAACAACTACTACGAGGAGGGGGAGCAAGAGCCATGGGAGCTGGGAGGAGTTGTCTTTGCCAAACCACGCATCCAGTACTGATCATCCAGTCGAATAAAGGCCATCCAAATCGGTACTTGCAGAGGCTCCTCTATCTTCGATCGTACGTAGTACGTGTGTTTCCATTAACTGATTGCTTTTCTATCTCGATCTTGCCGTTTTTCTTGTATCCAACAACTTCATCCATCCACCAGTGATGAATAATGGATTAATCAGTCATCACATGCCATGTTCCTCTTTTGCTTGCTTTTGTTTATTAGTAATTTCTAAACGGTTTATTAGTAATTAATTTCTGAACGAGGATCGACCGTCCGGTGCTTTAATTTGTTTGATGTGAGTTACTACTTTGTAACCATTATAACTAACTTGCAATCCTTCTCTATATATGGGTAAGAAGATGATTGATGTAATATTGGTTGAGCTACCTTCCTAGCGTTTACAGATATATGTATCACTTCTAGAGAACCGCCCTTATTTTTTTTGTGGGGAGGGAAGTTTTTTTTAACAAGTTCAGAATGGAAAATGTAATATTACAACCCCCCCCCCTCCCCCAGCACATATAGCATATGTTTATTACGGACCAAACCCGAATACGGCTACAAGATATTCCTAGTTTCGTTTGCAGCACATAATTACATGATAATAATTCATTGGTTTACCTTAGTTCCTTAGATATATATGTCCTCACTTTCTACATTGCCATCAACTATTTTTCCAAAATTTTCCTGTTTGTTCTATCAGTTGATCCTTAATTCCAAAGATATTTGAAAAAAAAATTGCGTTCAATCAAGTAATTAGTGTGAAAATAATAGTTAACAAAGCAGCATGTATAGTTGTATACATTTCATATCACATGAAAAATGTTCAGTGCCGCCTAACGTTAGCTTAGCTAGATGTATACAATTTTGATGACATGAAAATGTTTGGCAACAGAATTTTACATCACAAAATCATACGGATACACATTTAACCAAATACTACAGCAAGATTCCACTAATTAAGGAATTTATAGTGTCATGCAAGTTTCCCTTGTTACATTATCGAAAAAGACATAATATGTTGTGTCCTTCTCAAATGATGCTATATGTTTCATTTGCTAGAAACATCTATTTGTTGTACTATTGGATAGCTCTGTTTGCAGTTGCACAGCAGATAGGCCATTAATACATGTCGACAAGACATGTGCATCCAAACAGGGGCTAAGACCAAAACTAGTACAATTCACAGTGTAAGATAGATCATTGCACACACTATTATACTGTTATGCAAAAACAAAACCCATTATTTGCATCATAACTGATTGGCAAGTACGAGCAGCCGACAGAACTAGTACCAAGGACAGGCGACAACAACACAACACTAGCTTAAAGTGTCCATGTTGCTGGCAGATCAGTTTGTCATCCACATGCACATGTACTACTATGGGTTGGGTTTCATGTCAAACAGCATTCAAAGACACCATCAACCCTTATCTATACATGCATGCGCTCATCAGTAGTACCTCACACACATCAGCACAACAATTGACAATGTCTGAGAAGAATTAAGTAGATAATAATATACTAGTTAACTAGTTTGTCCAATATACAGTAGTAATACGGTATCCTCAAGCCCTTCCTGTTTTCGCCAGATTCTGCATAAAATGATCAGTCAACAATAATTCTTGAGTAAACATCTATAGTTGACCTCATTCTTATCATGCATTAAACTGTGACTTAAATTACCTTGTATATTTTTTGTATGGAGACATGCATGCATATCACTTCCCAGAAACATAAAAAGTACTCGTACACTAGTAGTACCACAAATCCTAGTACATAATCTTAACCTCTGATCTTACAGGCATGACAAAATACTACTGAGGTATCTGTACCAATAGTAAATACGTTGATTTAATAAACTAGCAGCCATGCTCTACGTGAAAGCTATTTTTCAGAAATTCCAGCAAACGGGACTTTAATTGGTTGTGTAATAGAAAAACACTAACCCATTGGCTAATAATTAGATTATGCCTGTGATCTTTCTTGAGAGCAGAATCACCACACGCTCAGTACATATGATTCAGATCAGTGTGTCTGTCAGACTGAATTACACAATGGAGTAGGAACTAGCATAGCATGCAGATCAAGAATTTCTATATATTTTTGCGCCAAGTGGCAGTATAACCACATATATATGTACCATAGTATATTTGTTAGGATGCCAATTTGGAACCTCAAGGATGCCCTCCGACCCTACTTAGTTCAACTGAATGAACTAAATTTTCAGAATCCACCTCACTTCTGAAAAATTAGTTCATTGGTTGAACTAAGAAGGGTCAGAGGGTGCCCCTTAGGTCCCAAATTAGCATTCAAATATTTGGGGCTCTAGTTACCACATTTTTCATTCAAAAATTTCTATTTTTTAACAAAGAACACATGTGTCCTTTTTCATCACAATAAAGAAAACTATGTCTTTTCACAACCTTCGTCACTGCCTTTTCCAAACCTTCACATACAACTCTTGCAGGCCTGCATTGCACCAGTCATGACACATGTCTCTTCCAGAAGATAATGCAGTGAAGGACATGCCCCTTGATTGTTAAAGCGATTAATTTTTCCATGCATATAAAACGTATATAGTAAATAACATCAAAGGATAAGCGGCTGTTAAACTGTTCGGTATGAAGGAATTTCACAGGAGACAGTTCGCTTGCTGCAAGAAATATGAAAACAAATCATGTAATCTAAATAATCTGTTTTCAAGAGTTCATGTGATTAAGATGTACTATGTGGGGTAAGTGTAAACGATTTCTGTACATAGCTAGTCATGTCATTGTAGTGCGAGCAAGAAGAGACTAGAACCAAAACGGAGCATGCATAGACATAAAAGGTTTCATTAAAATATTTCGGAGTTAGCTCATGTCTTGTTCTTTATAACAGAGTTCACTAACAGCAAAATAAAGCGAGAACTAAATCAATTCCTTAGTTCGCTAACATAAAAATAAAGCGAGACACGTCAGTTTAAAGAGATGAGGCAAAATAATAAACCAAACTTCCGTCGCCTATAGAAATGGCATAGATAGAACAGAACACCAACTTTTTTATAAATCTTTTATTTCAATATTCAGAAATATAAGAAATTCATAAACAGCACTACTTATATCACATTCTACACATAATATATCTGTGGCATGGAAGTGAACACAATCTTCTATATAGCATCCCTCTATTCACAAATAAATGTCATTCTGCACATGACGATAATCTCTATCTTGCAACTTCGCTTTTAATATTAATGTTACATAAAAAGATGAACTTGATACTATAAACAAAATTCATGAAAAAATTAAATATGTTTTAGCTAAACAGTCAAACTATTTACTTATGTATAATAAGTCCAAGTTAGAGAACCCTGGCTACGTTCTTTGGACACCATGAATTTATGAATGGAAGTATAATACATCATATTATTCGAAAATTCTTACACATATTCATGGAGAGGAGATAACATAGATGGCAACCAGCAGAATGTAGTTTGACATTTCTGAATACAGGAGCACCAAAACTAGACCGTATTGGGTACGCAAATGTGTTTCAAATTCATGTAGGTTCCATATAATTTAAGTTCTTTGGCCAGTGCATGCATACAGATCATAAAATGCCTACATTTATGAAGGATGCCTATAATTTCTTCTAGCACATAAAATTGGAGTGTACTTGAAATTGTTCCTAGCTAAAGTATATTATTTGTTCAGTGAAGCACATGCATGCTATATAGCCAATGACTGTTTCAGCAAGTGTTCCACATGCCATTCATAAGATGATACCAACACGTAAATTTTCGCAAAGAAAGAAACAGTTTCCACTTTTCTGAAAAGCAAACCAGTTTTCTTCAGTTTGTTAATTTGATGTTTCTAGTTTACATGAAGATATACCGATGCTTCAAATTGGCTAAGCATATCTATTTGTGAGGTTATTATCTAGGTATTGAATGTAAAATTGCATTTGAGGGCAATCCTTACTGGACCAACATTAAACAAAAAATAATAACTAGTACTATCTCCTATCCATAATAAACTAACCCCAGTTCTAAACTGCGAAATTTATTTTAGGTCGGAGGGAGTACTTATATGCATACAATGAGTATATACCGATGGCATGGAAGTGAAGCAAAATCTTCTATATAGTACTCCCTCTATTTGCTAGACATGACGATAATACCTAAAATGCAACTTTGACATTTAATTTAGTGTCACAGAAAATTACAAACTATGAAAAAACAGATCATGAAATTTTAACTCTATATTTAGTTGAGCTTCCAAAATATTTTGTTATCTATTGTGAGTCAAAGCTAGAGAACCCTGGCTGCCTTCTTTCTTGGACGTCAAGCATGTATGAATAAAAAAATATGATAATAAAATTCTTACATAGTCATGGAGACCAGATAAAAAAATAGTAATTTACAGAATGCAGCTTGACATTTCTTAATATAAAAGCACCTAAATTAGACCGTATTGGGTACGTGAATGTGTGGCCAACATTTATGCATGATGTCTATCACTTTTTTCCCTACCTCATACAATTGGTTGATACTTGAAATGGTTCACGATTAAAATAATATGCTTTCTTCACTGAAGCATACATACGATATGGCCAAAATTAGAGTGTCAGCAAGTGTTCCATTCATGGCATTCATCAGATGATGTGATTCAAAATAACAGAAGGAACTGTTTCCACTATTCTGACAAGCAAACTAGGTTTTTTCTGGTACAGTGTGTTAATTTGTTGCCTCTATTTACATAAAGATATCGGGAAGAAGCTTCATATGTGTTAAACACATTCATTTGCTAGATCGGTATCTTCTAGTATATTTTATAGAAAAAAGGCTAATCTAATTATCTGGTAGGTCAGAGATGTAAACCAAATCAGTACTAGCTTTTGTCCTGATAATAGGTAGTAAGACATCAGGTCTATGACCTGCTAGCCTATGTGAACCCCTAACTAGGTGTCCAAAAATAATGTATGGGCTACACAAAAATACATTTTTGTGGGCATATATATGTACAGTTTCATTAAGACACAAAAATACATATTCGCGGATTTATAATGTCAAAGAATACATCTATTGTAGATCCATAGGATTGTCTTTTTGTGTAGCCCATACATGAATGGTTTATTGATTATTACTATCAGATTCATATCACGCGAATGCAGATCTACA
>NC_041388.1:3196128-3198191 GCF_002162155.2 Triticum dicoccoides | reverse complement strand
TGGAGCCGGGATCCATCTTGCATTTTTGGGACTCCAAAATCTAATAAACTGTTTGCCACTAATGTGAAATCAAATGTGTCATTATTGGCATCAGTTGAGTGCCAAGGAAAACATTCCCTTCTATATATAGTACTATGTCTAATTGTCTATACATATAAGGAAATAATAAGTAGTACTGGTGCGTGAGTATGTGTTTAAAAAAACAGGACTTTGTAATGTTTGTTTTAGAATAGGCACAAACTTTACAATATAGTAAGTAATAACAAATACAAACCAAATGCAATCTCCGCTTGCCGAGTTACCCTGAGAAAATCACTACCACTGATCCATGGCATTTTATTTTGGTGTAAAGGATGCACACATAAATTTTCGTTACTAGTACAGATGCAGCGTACTCCACAGTATACAAGGTAATGCAAAATAGTGAGGGAAGCTGTTGGAGTTTGATATATTGGTTGGCATTTACTGTAGGAGAGTATGTCAAAGTGTCAAATCTCAAGATTTGCTTTTCTGCGGTTCGGTTTACTCCTCGCTCCTACAGGAATATATGCATGTAGTACTTGAATCCAGGAAAATAACTAGCTAGCTAGGTCCTTGGGATTCAACCGGAAACGAGATACTCATATATTTACATTAGTTGTGCAAAAACAAATAAATGTAGAGTTATCCTCACATAACTAGATCCAGACTCAAAGTTGGCAGTCAGTTTAGGTATCCTTGGCCGTTGGTTTGATTTGTGTGGCACAAGGTAGTAAAGCAAATGAAAGCCCTGGAGAGGAAGGAGCTAGCTAGCCAGTATGGTGGATGAGATTGAGATCTCGTGGAGAACATACATATATTAACCACGCCCGAAATAGGTAGAAGCCGGAGTGGCAGAAACGGAAGGGGCATGCAGTTTAACCTTACATTTTGACATATAGTGGCCGGCAAAGTTGGAGATGGATGGATGGATCCTTGACTGATCTCCTCCCTCCTGGTCGGCCATGGCTGCCCCCAGCTGCTTAACGCTTCTACTCCAACTCGGCTCAAGGACAGAGCCGGAGCCATCCGTCCATGGTCGGTGCCGGATCTAGATAGGGAAACAATGGTGTCTGTGTGTGAGTGGGGTTCGGTTTTGAGAGGAGATGTGGCTGGCTGGGATTGGGAAATCCATCCATGGCCATGCCGGCCAATGGGGAAGGGGAGGGCTGTAACTTTTCTTTCTGTCTTTCTCTTTGCGCAGACTGGGGAGAGAGAGAAAGAGGGAGAGGCAGGAAGAGAGAAGACAAAGAAAGAAAGAAGCATGTATCCGGTGCAGTGTGGATGGGTTGGATTGGGTCGAAAGAGGACACGCACTGCACGCAAACAGTACAGAGCTGTACTAACGGACCCAACCCAAAAACTAGCCGCAAACCTACTTTACTGCCCTGTCTTGTCCCTGCTGCTTGTGC
This sequence comes from Triticum dicoccoides, assembly GCF_002162155.2. Taxonomy (NCBI): domain Eukaryota; kingdom Viridiplantae; phylum Streptophyta; class Magnoliopsida; order Poales; family Poaceae; genus Triticum; species Triticum dicoccoides. Next base: position 3,196,761 of record NC_041388.1, on the reverse strand, counting down.
TACCTAGCGCTCGCTGGTGTTACAAACTTAACCTAGCATTGCAGCAGCATCTTGTCGTTGCATTTAAACACCGCTATATTAATTTGTACTGTACATCTTAACCTAGCCGCGCCTAATTGGCAACGCGATCCGGTGTCCTACTTCAATTGCGCTGCCTCGCCGTCGCCGAGCAAAGCGTGTGCGCCTGATGGCGATGGTGGAGCTTCATGCCAACGTGGAGCGAGGCACGAAGGTGGAGCTTCATGCCGTTTGGCGATGCAATGCACAGGCGTGGAGCGAGGCACGAAGGTGGCATGAGTCACATTAGCGGCATGGTAGCAGAGCACAAGAGTGGTGGTGTAGCATGGCGCGGGGATGCAGTGCGGTAGTGGCTAGTATGGCGCCTGTATGTGGTTTGATCCGGCAACAACGTCGTCCGCATCATTTCCTTGTTAAAGGCATTGCTTTTGAACAACTCTCTCACGGTTCATGTGTTGCCAAAGCCGATGGTTGGCTTTGCTTGTTTTATGTGTCGTCGGTCGCTTCAGCAACCCTTTATCTGGTCATGCCTTTTGTTTTCGTGGTAACTCTAACAGAAGGCAATCTTGGTCGGTGCAACGGGCACGGTAATTGGCTACGTGCAGGGGCGGAGCC
>NC_041388.1:3194127-3195847 GCF_002162155.2 Triticum dicoccoides | reverse complement strand
ACAATTTTAGTAGAAGCAACTAGTAATTATCAACAAGATTCGATCAATATACGTACTCGGCCCCCCTATACTCGAATCCTGGCTCCGCCACTGGCTACGTGGTATATATCACATGTTAAGGGAGGAGAACTTTTGGTCTATGGGTATATATACACCCTATATGGAAACTAAATAAAAATCAATAAATTCTGAAAATATTTCTGAAATAAAGTTGACCTTCCATTTTATTTGCAAGATAAATTCCACAAAAATAAAAAACCTCTCCGACTTCTTAAAAAACAAAATTTTCGGCTAAAATAGTGTGAATAGTGACCTATAGTAGGAAATAATATTTCTTTTGCCCTGAAGTCGAGGCTGGGTTTTTTTTTGCAAAAAATTATATACTAGTGCAAAAGAAAGTCAAGTTTATTTAAAAAGAATTCTAAAGTTTTTTGTAATTATTTTTTTTTCTATATAGAGTGCATATCCACCGAGGAACCAAAGGGTATTTCCAGCAAGTTGAGCTGAGTTATAAGAGTGGGAGCGGCAACCTTGATTTGGTTGCCCTCACTGTAGTAATGACATGGTTTTTAATGGAAAATTCTCCTCTCTTCTGTAGATTATGCATCCGTGTATGCACTTGCTCTGCTCGCTATCTATTCTTGAGCAATAGGAACTCCAATAATTGTTTACACTGCGCAGTTGGAATAGGTGGCAAGAATGTTTTGTTTAGAAAAGACACCGAAAGAGCATCTCATATCAAGGGGAAAAATAGGCAACACAAACAAAGGACAACAAGACGCAAAACGACATGTAGAAAATAAAATTACACCAAAAGCATATTGGCCGTCTTCTCTCCGTTCCTAAATATTTATCTTTTTAGAGATTTCAAATGGAATACCACGTGCGGATGTATATAGACATATTTTAGAGTGTAGATTCACTGCTTTTGCTCCGTATATAGTCATTTGTTGAAATCTCTAAAAAGACAAATATCAGTTTTGCTAAAGCACATCTAGATGTGCCATAAGTATTGCACATCTAAATCCTATATCATTGGTTTTACATCGAGATTCGTATGGATATTTTCCTCTTCTTTTTTCTTTTTCAAGTTTATGCTTGATTCACTCGCTTAGATGTACAATAACTAGAGCACATCTAGATGTGTCCTAGACACATCTGATAAATATTTAGGAACAAAAGGAGTACAATATATTAACATTTTTACCGAAAATAGATTTAAACTAGCCTCGTAGCTAGACTACTACTAGAACAGTGTGAGCTGGCTATTCGCTATTGCTGAACAAGGTTTACAGACAAGTGCAGTGACGCCTGAAAGAAACCAAACAGGAAGAAGATTTTCTCGTGCTACGCGCGCGCTCTCTCTCAAACAGTTTGGCGCAGCCAAAACACAGTGGGACACCCATGATGGCTGGCTGGCTGACACGTAAGTGTTGGGGGGCCCGGCCCGGCCAGGCCCGGCTAGCTAGGCGGCTGATGAGTGACAGCGCGTGCTGCATGCCCACCTTTTCTTTGGTCCCACCGCATCGTCCTTCATCTGCACTCTCCCATCAATCTGCAAATTTTCCTTTTTTTTCTCCCTTTCTGAATGGAACAATATGCAACCCTATGCCGCCTGGAAAATCAAAGGAAAATACATCACAGGGACTGTTTTGTTTGCCCAAGGTTGCCACGTCAAATTTAGGACAGTATCTCACCAATCCTTCCCATTATAAAAAGC
>NC_041388.1:3183027-3193860 GCF_002162155.2 Triticum dicoccoides | reverse complement strand
CTATAACACCCAATAAATACCATTACATACAATGTAAAAATATTGTTTATATTATATTCAATGAGCATTATGGATATTGTTATGTTTGTCTTTATATAACCTTGCCAAACTTTACAAAGCCTGAATTTGAGAAAATCTGTACACACTATATTTTAGGACGAAGTGAGTATGGTAAGACTTTCTTAAGCATGCCAACACGTGGCTCATGGACCGCCGCACCGTCGCCATCGGGTAGGTCGCCTTGGCCTTGGCCGGCGTGGGCGGGGCCTTGGTGGCGCAGTCGTCATCGGCCGGGGCCTGGATGGCGCTCCACATGTCCAGCTGCTGCGACGGTGGCATCGGCGCCGGCATGCGAGTGCGAGTGTGAGGAGGAGGGACGTCCAGCGCCGGCATGACATGGCACACCGCCACCGTCATCTCGAACGATCTACAAAAAGATCGCAGCCAAAGGTGGAGATGAAGCTTGCTGGAGGAATGAGTGAGTGAGATGAGTGAGGTGGTGAGGGGGGTTGGGAGGGTATTTATAGGCGGGAAGGGGGAGCCTTTTCAGCCGTCCAAACACAACAGAGGAGGAATCCACCTATCCATCCTCTAACAAATTTTAGTTAGTACTCCCTCTGTAAACTAATATAAAAGTGTTTAGATTACTAAAGTAGTGATCTAAATGCTATTATATTAGTTTACGGAGGGAGTACATTCCATTTCTTCTTGTCCTTAGCAGCTAATACTACTAGTAGTAGATGAACACTAGGGGCATTTCGGCTCAAGCATCCCACTGTCTTCTGCTTTATTTGCTGTTTCCACTACTTACTTGTAGTGTCTTTTTTTTTAGGTCTGTGCACAAACTGCACTATGAAGAACATAATTTTAAAGATTAGCAAGGACCCTACAGAGTCTTCCGGCTGGCTTGGCCATTGCTCCTTAATACTTAAAACTATTGTCACACACAACAAATGCCCATTTCCAAAATTGTACTACTAGCAAGTAATTAATATTCTTCTCATCCGATAATATCTACTCCCTCCTTTTCGGTTTATAAGACTTATCTCAACTTTTTTGTTTTTTCAATTTAGAGGGCTCATCTTCATTTCATTTTTAGTTTTCAATGCGCATTAGATCTTTGCATGCAAGAATTAAAAAGGAACACACCAATGCATGTAATGTTCCTACTCATCTAGTCTAAGTATGCATGCACTATAATTAATTCAAATTAATGCATGCGTTTATTTGGGGTAGTTTTGTAAAATACGAAATACATTCCTCCACTCAGAAAATGCCTTGGTTGATGAGATTTGAGATTTGAGCCATATAAACCAGAAGGTAGGGAGCAGCTATCAAAGCTTTACAAGCAAATATGTAAGGGCATCTCCAATGGTGACCTGCAAATTCTCTCCGGGTTCCGTCCGCGGACAGGCGGAACTGTCTGTGGACACGGATGCTGGCACCGGCCATTTAATGCTAAGAGCATCTCCAGCCGCGTCCCCAACAGGCCCCCAGGCCACTTTTTCGGCGCCGGCGCCAAAAAAACGCCCCAGTCGCGCCTCCAGGACATCGAAAAATGCCGGTTCGGCCCTTTTTTCCGCCCGGCGGTCACGGGCCGAACCCGGCGCACTGGGGGGCAGTTGGGGGCTCCAGCGCAAGGGAAAAGCGCGGCTAGGCCACGCCGTCAGGGGAAAAGTCAAGGTTTTCTTCCCCGACTCGCCTCCCACCGCCCGCGCCCTCGGCCGCCAGTAGCTATATCCCGGCGCCGCCCGGCGCCTTTCACCACTAGATAGCCATTCCACGCCGGAAAAATAGCAGAGCTTCACCGCGGCAGCCCCTCCAACAGCAGCTGGGCATTTCCGGCCGCCGTTTCCGGCTGCGGAGGGGCAGTTTAGCGGCGGGGACACGCCCACCGGGCGCAAGGTGTTTGGCGATTTGCCTGCCTCGGGGATGGACTCGGATGACGAGGAAGCGCTCGCCGCGCTGCTGGAGGAGGAAGCCGAGGCCGACGTCCAGGAAGAAGAGCATCTCATGGTGCTCGCCGCCCTCGCCCAGCTGCTGGCGAGCAATGAAAAGCCGCGGCGAGGTGGCTCGGCGCTGGGGCGGGTGAAAGCAAAGAACCGGTATCGTCTCGAAGGCTACTGCATGCTCTACTCCGACTACTTCGCCGATGCTCCACTTCACGGCGACAAGGATTGTGAATTCCATTGGGAGTTCGACAACGACTTCAAGTGCAAGATGGATTGCACTATTTGTTGAACTATATAATTTGTATTGAACTATTTGTTGTTGTACTTTTTTGTTGAACTATTTGATTTTTCTATGATTAAATATGTGATAAAAAATATTTATGTTCATAATTCAACGACGAGCCACGGCGAACCACGCCGAATATGAACCTATTCTCGCCCATATGGGCCCTTTATTCGCCGAAAGGGGGCTGAAAAGTGGGCCAATATCGACGCCTGGGGGCGACGACTGGGCGCAAAACCGCCTCCAGCGCCGGTTGTGTCGCCGGCTCACCCCCAGGGGGCGATTTTTATGCGTCCTGGGGGGGCCAACGGCTGGAGATGCTCTTAGAGACGAGGACTCGATGGAGATGGAGGATGAGCTCTTCGAACCTCCTGCACGCACCACCCTTGGCGAGTTTCTCTTCGTCGCCAAGCCGGACATGCGTCAAGTCCAGTATCGTTCGGCAAGGTGTCACATCCCAAAGTTTCCCTAAATTTAGGATGTGTATTTAGAAGCATTGCATCCATGATTTCATTGCATATTTGATTTTTGAAAATCAAACATGACCCAATCTTAAAACCTAAGTCAATTTAGAGTTTAATCAATGGTCATGAGGATTTCCTTTGACTATATTTTTTATCAAAATTGTATAAGGGAAGGAAAGAATTTTGTAAGATAAATATTTGTGCTATTTTCCTTGATAGATCAAAGGTTTGAAAGTAGTTTAAATGTGGGAAATTGTTCTTTTTTTTCTTTCTCCTCTATTTTTTGCTTCTTCTCCAAACAACTATAATATATTTTTTAAATCATTTTTATAAAAATATTGGCATTTTTGAAATTTTGTTTGGAATTTCAAAAACTGCTCAGGATTTCAAATTTCTTCTCATATTCAAAAATATGTTCGTGATTACAAAGTTTGTTCTCAAACTCGGAAAATATTCGTGTTTCCAGAATTTGTTCATATTTTTCAAAAAAATAAAAAAATTGAAAAATTGTCTACTTACTGAAAAAATGTTCCGGACTTCAAAACATGTTCATGTTTCCACATTTTTGTTCCTTTCTTTGAAATTTATTGTTATTTTCATAAAAACTTTATATTTCAAAAATTGTTCTTGTTTTTACACAAATGTACAGAATTTTTATGCATTGAAATAAATGTTTATAATTTAATATTTTGTTCATATTCTTTATGCTTCTCGAAACTTTTTTGGAATTACAAAATTTGTTCGTGTTTATAAAAAACTACTTGCTGATTTTAAAAAGAGTCGTAACATCAATAAAAGATTATAGTTTCAAGAAAGTATTAGAAAAATGAATAAATGTTTCAAATCTTCCGCTGCTCTCTGTTCTTAAAAGGTACGTGCAAAACATTAGCGCGTTAGAAGGTAGCAGATCGCGTGTTCTAGTCCTGCCCATAGTTCTATTTTTCGGAATTTTTGTGTCGTCCTATTTTGCATTCAACTCGATTTGGTTCCAGTGGGCCGACCCAATCATGGATCCCCCTGTGCGGCGCACACTTCATTCAACGCAACGTGCGTCCTATAGGAGGGTGCTCTTATGCGCCGCATTTTTGTGGCTAATAGGGAGCACAACGCACACATGTGCCGTGTGACTGGGCCTACCCAGTAAGAGGCACCGCGAGTTGTCAACAACAGTAAAAATTGAAAAAAATAATCAAAAGAGACGCCGCAAGGCATAGAGCACGCGACATCGCTCTGCTCCAGCGTGCTGCTAGCCACTAGAGGAAATGGCCACATGTGAACAAACACGCCTCACAAACTTATTTAGGACCGTACCGTTGCGGGATATTCCCAATTGGATGTTATTTTCTGTGCATGTACAACATCTTATATATTTTTGAAAATTGAACACATTTCAGAAAAACATGAAAGAATTTTCAAGAAATGTGACCAAAATTTGGAATTCCAAAGTAGTGATTGAAAAACATGAAGAAAATTTCAAATCTCAAACAGATTTTCAAAAATTGAACTTCAAAATACAAGAACATAATCTGTAAGGGAGTTTTGTTAGTTTGGAAAAATTTAAAAAAATATTAGAGCACATTTTTCAAAAAATTTAACAAAAATGTATAAATTTTGAACCCCGATCATATTACAAAAGAATGAACAAAATTTGAAGTTCCAAAAGTTTAGACAGAAAACGGAATGTTCTACAAAACTCAAACACTTTTCCAATTTCTGAACAAGTTTTTTTTAATATAACATTTTCGAAAAACAGGAACTTCTGTTGAAAATAATAAAGATTCTTTTGAAACGGGAACATATTTTGAAAGTCCAAACAAAATTTGAAAACATGAACATTTGTTGAAACTTGTGGACAATTTATGAAACTAGGACAATTTTTGAAACTCCGAAAAACATGAACATTTTTTGCAATTTACGAACAATTTTTGAAAACAGGACCAATTTTTTGTACACCTAAACATTTATGGAAAAGTTGTGAAAAATTTAAACTAAAATATTCGCAATATTTTTTGAAAAAATCAAACATTTTTCGAATTTATGACCTATTTTGAAAAACGACCATCTTTTTGAAATTTCAAACGTTTAATTTTCGAACATGGCGTTAGTTAGAAAAGATAAAATGAGCTTGAAAAAAGGGGAAAAAGAAACAGAAAACGAAAAAAGGAAAGAAAAACAAAGAAGGAAAAGAAACAGAAATAGAAAACCAAAAAAAAAGAAACAGAAAAACCTGTAAAAGATACCAAAACCGGCTCGCTTCTTACGGTTGTAAATGGACTGTCTACATATAACTAGGCCCATCGCGTCGCTCCTCGATCGCTCACCTGTGTGAAGCGCCGACAGTGGCCAGCCCATCTACGTGTTTTTCCTGCCTTCCAAAGAGAAAAGAAGTTCGACAGCTTAATATAGGAGCAACTAATTAACGAGCGCTCCTTCGGGAGCCTCGCAACGATCAGCGCATTTGGCGCGCTCTCAGCCATTCACCACATGTCGCGCTTCCTCTGGATTTTGTTTTTATATTTTTTCGCACACATTTTCGGCTTTTTAAACATTTTTTCGGCTTTTTTCGACGTTTTGGTTTTCCACCGGTCTTCCTTAGCTTTTCGAAATAAAAAAAATTTGCACGAAAAAAAGCGTTTTTTTCTTCGCGAAAGTCAAGGTTTTTTCCGCGAGAGTCACGGCCGTGCCTTTCGAAAACGAAAAAAAACGTATTTTCTATTTTTTTTCTTCGCGAGAGTCGTGGTTTTGCTTCCGCGAGAGGCACGGTTGTGCTTTCGCGAGAGTCAAGGCAGTGCCTCTCGGAAAGGGAAAAATAAAACGTGTTTTCTGTTTTTCTTTCGCGAGAGTCACGATTTTGCTTCCGCGAGAGGCACGGTTGTGCTTTCGCGAGTGTCACGACCGTGCGTCTCAGAAAGGGAAAAAATACATATTTTCTGTTTTTTTTCTTTAGTGAGAGTCACGGTATTGCTTCCGTGAGAGGCACGGTTGTGCTTTCACGAGAGTCACGGCCGTGCCTCTCGGAAACGAAAAAACGCGTTTTTTGTTTTTTTCCTTTCACGAGAGTCACGGTTTTGCTTCCACGAGAGGTACGGGTGTGATTTCGCGAGAGGCACGGGTGTGCCTTTTTGGGATTGGAAAAAACCATGCTCCCGGTTCGGTTTTTTCGCCCGTATTTTTTCGTCCAGTTTTTTCGTAAAAAAAAAGTTCGTCAAAACCTATTAACATGGGATCTAGTTTTGAAGGTCTCGACATGAGGAATCCAATGATGAAAATAATTTGAGATTTTTGAACGGTTTAAAAGATAAAAGCGTTTTGAATAAACGAATCTACGAAAAAAGAGAAAACTCCCAGGTTGCGACAAGTGGTGCGCTGCATGTGCGCCACTTGTCGCGGCCGGAGAAAGTGGAGTGTTCTTTGCAACGAGCATTCCTTAATTAGTGATTTTGGTTTGAATCCTCACGGAAGTATCATTTTCGTTGGGTTTTTTGTGACATGAATACATTTTTTGCACTTCCCCTGCTGTTCATGGGCCGGCCCACTGACGAGCTGCAGTGGGCACCACTTGTGCCAGCCGGCGCATAAGGCGCCCTATAGGAGCTCCCATGACACAAAGCGCGTCAAATAGGATATTTCCTCCCGCTGGGCCAAAACCTGTTCGGCGCCTATGCCGCCGCTTAAAGGTCATTTTACACTAGGTCTAGTAGCGGCCAGCCCATATTCTTTTATGTTCGTTTTTGTTTCTGCGTTTCCACATGGGTTTTCTTTCCTTTCTTTTACTTTTTTCTATTTTTAAATGCGTCAAATGTTGTAAACATTTATGAGCTTTCTTTCAAAATGTATGAACTTTTTCTAGTATTTGTTATTTTTCTTCAAATTTGATGCAATTTTTTAATTTTTCATTTTTTCAAAAAATTGATAAAAAATACCAAATTCGTGAGGTTTTTCAAAAACCTTTTTTTTCAAATTCTTGAACTTTTTCCATGATCTATGAAAAAATTCCAACTTGTTTGAACATTGTTTTCAATATCGATGAACTTTTTTTTTCAAATTTATGAACTTTTTCAAAATCGATGAACTTTTTTCATTTTGTGAACCTTTTTCTTTGAAAGTCAATGGCAGTCTCAACTTGTCCTATGTCACCGGTTGACTTGTATAAGGTCCACTGTTGACCAGTCAATCTATAGCCAATCGATCGAAGGGGCGACCGAAGGATGACCTACCCGAAAGGATCTGTTGTGTTTGTAGGGCTGGCCCAAGGCCGCGACTCGTGACCACCAAATGCCGCAACTGGCGCCAAAGGCGTTGTATAGGAGTTCCCAGTAGGAGGATCATAGCGATGGCTACCGGGTCATCTCTTGCACTTGGACCGGGCCAGGCCTTGAAAATGTACTTGTACACTTCCCTATACACAACAAAAAGAATTGAATATCAACTGTGGGGTGTCGGGAGGTTTTTGTTTAGGGTTGAAGCCGCCGCCAGGGATTTTTGGTCCCCTGCCTCTTGCTGCCATCTTGGCGCTGGGAGGTGGGGGAGGGGGGGGTCACATCTTTAAGAATTCTATGTTCTTCGTCTTCATTTAGTGGTCGTCGTATTTTGTGAGAATAAATTTACTCTCATTCTTTTGACTCTGCCATGAGGTTAGAGGTGTTTTTGTCCTCGCTGATCCAATTATTCAAATATGATGAGTGTATGTTCGTGTGTCAATTTTTTTTGTTGGTTTGATTCTTTGTGAAGATGAAATCTTTCATCGATACCACGGTGAAAATATTGTGATCCGACGGCCTACACTTCTAGGGGATCATCTCCGGTCCAAGTACAGTCATCGATCAAGGCTTCCAATCTTTTTGGCTGGGCGACTCAAGGCATTTTCAAAAACCATTATTGGTAATATTCATGCGGGTGAAAGTGGCAACATTGTTGCTCCAGTGTAATTGCAACGTCCTTACCTAAGTCTTGGAGTATTTCTTCTAGCGGAGATTGATACCGCAAAGAAGGTGTTTACAAGAGATATCATTGTAATTCTTAGTCATAAGGGTTACTTTGTATTTTCTTGGATCTTAGATCCAAATCAGTATACCTATAATTCTTATGAGTATGAATAAAATTACAGATAACTAAAAAAAAGCGAGTAGTTATGTCATTTATTTTCCATAGCGTTAACATGAACATTGTATTAGGTGCAAACATGGAAACAGTAAAGTCAAACATTAGTTAAGGAAATAAATTATAATGATCATTTTTCCATAGCCCATAACATTCTCTTAAGACATGGTGTGGACATTCTCTTTTGTTAGTATACGATAAAAAATGTCCAATTTTTGTATGATGTGGACGATACACACCGTTGATTACATCATTGATTGACATCCACATGGTTCATAAGCTAATCGTACCAAAGTCGGATGGGGTTTTGTCGTATGCTAGAACTCTGACTTATTCTTCCCTATTGAAAACCGGATGGATATTATATGTCATTTTATTTGTTGATACATATGACATGATATGTGTTTTTGTTGGGAACAAAAAATATGTACAATTTGATTTAAATTTTCAAACGTATATTCTAATACAAGCACATGAATATAAACGCAAATTCTAATACATGTACATTTAAATGTTTGAAATGTGTATGATTTGTTATTGTGTCTCCATGTTTAGTATCTATGTTGCAAGTTTCCATGTGTATGATTTGTTAATTTCCAATAAAAGCGATTTTATTAACTCAAAATGTAGCATCAATCAGATAAAAAGTATGATGCGCAACACCCTACATTCATGAAATTGGCCATATGAAATAATTTGGTGCCACTAAAGATTACATTTTTCACCTGGCTAATCTGACAACATAATTTGGACGGCCGATCGCCTCCATCATTTGAGTTGGCCTCTTTCATGTTTGGTTGCTGATTTATTCTCCGTATTTGGTCCACCATGGACAGAGACTGGCTTGGTCATTTTTTTTCTTGAGAAATTACCACTTTATTTAAGCACTAATATTGTTGCTCAATACAAGAATGTCAGGAATGGTAATAAGACAAACATGGCAACCCCTAGCTAGAGTAGTTGCCGCGTTCACAAGATCATGCACTTCGTAGTTTGCGTCCCTTCCTTCATGCACAATATTTTCTTCGATGTAATTCCTCCGTCTCACTTGAATCTCCTTGAACTCGCCCTTCAAGTGATTGACGGTGGCAACACAATCGGTGGCTTAGCTATGTGCACACTCGAGAGATTCAAATCTACAGCTAGATAGAAAGCAAGCATAAGCTTCAAGAATTTCCGGATCGATGATCAACTCATAGCATGTCACAGACTCTCCCAGATAATTTTCTTCATTGTCTCTGCGACTCCCTCCTCATTCCTAGATATGGAAGCATTAACATTGATCTTGGGTAGTACCCTCGGAGCCCTCGTCCATTTTTTCCACTTTAGTCTTCGGATTTGGCCCCATATATTTCCTGCTCGGAATCATCCCTAGATCCTCCATATATATACTTGTTTATAAAATGCATTGTGGAAACTGGGGTTTGAAATAACTGTTCATACTTTGCTTTTCGCCTCGCCTACCAAATTCCCCACATGGTTACAAGTACTTTTGCCAACTTCTTTTCCTCCATAGAATCTTGGATCGTTGCTAGCTTGCCAGAGCTTGGCATCCCCAGTGTGACATGAGATAACATGTTCTACTAGTTCCTCATCTACCAAGGACCAAACTTACTTAGACATTTGGCATTCTATGAGTGCATGTCTCCATGTATCACTAGCTCTGTAGAAAATTTCACATACATCTGAGTCCCCTATAGGTCGTGAACAAGGGTTTCAGCAGTTGGGATGGAGTTCTTTGCTAGTCTCCAAGCGAAATTCCTGGTCGTTGGTGGTATACCCGCCTTCCATAGTTTCTTCTGTTGGAAATATGCCCTAGAAGCAATAATAAAATGGTTATTATTATATTTCTTTGTTCATGATAATTGTCTATTGTTCATACTATAATTGTGTTATCCGGAAATCGTAATACATGTGTGAATACATAGACCACAACACGTCCCTAGTGAGCCTCTAGTTGACTAGCTCGTTGATCAAAAGATAGTCATGGTTTCCTGACTATGGACATTGGATGTCATTGATAACGTGATCACATCATTAGGAGAATGATGTGATGGACAAGACCCAATCCTAAGCATAGCTCAAAGATCGTGTAGTTCGTTAGCTATAGCTTTTCCGAATGTCAAGTATCATTTCCTTAGACCATGAGATTGTGCAACTCCCGGATACCGTAGGAGTGCTTTGGGTGTGCCAAACGTCACAACATAACTGGGTGACTATAAAGGTACACTACAGGTATCTCCGAAAGTGTCTGTTGGGTTGGCACGAATCGAGACTGGGATTTGTCACTCCGTATGACGGAGAGGTATCTCTGGGCCCACTCGGTAATGCATCATCATAATGAGCTCAATGTGACCAAGTGGTTGACCACGGGATCATGCATTACGGTACGAGTAAAGTGACTTGCAGGTAACGAGATTGAACGAGGTATTGGGATACCGACGATCGAGTCTCGGGCAAGTACGTACCGATTGACAAAGGGAATTGTATACGGATTGATTGAATCCTCGACATCGTGGTTCATCCGATGAGATCATCGAGGAGCATGTGGGAGCCAATATGGGTATCCAGATCCCGCTGTTGGTTATTGACCGGAGAGTCATCTCGGTCATGTCTACGTGTCTCTCGAACCCGTAGGGTCTACACACTTAAGGTTCGGTGACGCTAGGGTTGTTGAGATATTAGTATACAGTAACCCGAAAGTTGTTCGGAGTCCCGGATGAGATCCCGGACGTCACGAGGAGTTCCGGAATGGTCCGTAGGTGAAGATTTATATATAGGAAGTCAAGTTTCGGCCATCGGAAAAGTTTCGGGGGTAATCAGTATTGTACCAGGACCACCGGAAGGATCCCGGGGGTCCACCAGATGGGGCCACCTATCCCGGAGGGCCCCATGGGCTGAAGTGGGAGGGGAACCAGCCCCAGATGGGCTGGTGCGCCCCCCATGGGCCTCCCTTGCGCCTAGGGTTGGAAACCCTAGGGGTGGAGGCGCCCCACTTGCCTTGGGAGGCAAGCCACCCCCTTGGCCGCCCCCC